>NW_028257154.1:0-107429 GCF_035046125.1 Drosophila serrata
CTAGCTGACCCGGCAGACTTCGTACTGCCTCATCCTGAAATACTGGCTATTTATAAGGTTTAAATTTGATATTCACAGACACACACTGTTAAAATACAGTCTGTTAATTAATTTAAAGCTTTCTCATAAACTATATTTTTTGTTTTGTTTTGTGGTGCGTAAATAAACAAAGAAGACGGTTTTCCGACGCGCGAACACGCGACGTATAATTGTCCATGCGCGAAACAGGGAAACTCCAAGTTGATTCCACAAACTTTTAACGACTGTCCTTGCGATTTATTTATGGTCATCGCAAAGGCCAGACGCACTGGAAATTGTAACCGTTTAAAATCGAATGGTAAGTCCGTTGGAATCATCGGTATCCGCGGGATCAAGACATCCTCTCCTTTGTATTTTCCTTTTATGATTGTCGCCTCAATGACGTTATTCATCAGTCTTTTCACAGCCAGTCTTGTTCCATTGCATAGTCGAGGTTGATTAATGTTACGCAGCATGATGACAACTGATCCCACTTTTAACTGCAAATTGTGAGGTGGTAATCCAGGCAATTCCAGTGAATTTAAAAACTCAGTGGGATAGTTGACTACGTCATCCTGGTTCATTACTGTTTCGACTGATTTGAAGGAAACCAACTGTCCTGGAAGAAAATTCTGAATGGTCGCATTAAGATCCTCGACATCTTTATTTTTCGCTGCTAATATTGCTCGTTCACCCAGCCAATTATGGTTATTGAACTTTTGCGCTATATCTGGGAAAACTCGCTGAATAAGTTCCACTTTTGAGTCTGTGATGTGACAGAAATCTGTAGGTAATGTGATGAATCCGGTCGAGGTGTCCACTGCAACTTTATTATTTCCAATGTCTAACAACTGCTTCGCAAACACATATGCAGTTTCATCTTGTTGCAAAAATACTCGCATGTTAGTTGTTAAGTGGAGTGTCTTTACGTACTGCCACAAATTTGATGATTTTAGGCATGCATTTAGTTCAACAGCAACAGTTGATCGGGGAATAACTGGAAGAGTCTGACGAAAATCACCTGACAACAGAATCATGGCCCCACCAAAAATATTTTGGTTGTCACGAAGATCTTTCAACGTTCGGTCCAGTGCCTCCAGTGACCTCTTATGGGCCATTGTGCATTCATCCCAAACAATCAATTTGCATACCTGTAGGATCTTGGCCATTGCGCTATTTTTGGCGATGTTGCAAATTGGTGTTTCTGTGATTTGCATGTTTAGTGGTAATTTCAAGGCAGAATGTGCAGTCCGCCCGCCTTCTAGCAGAGTTGCAGCTATTCCAGATGAAGCCAACGCTAGAGCAACATCATTTCGCGATCTGATCCTCGCCAAAAGCAATGAAATTAAAAACGTTTTTCCGGTTCCTCCGGGAGCATCAAGGAAATAAATTCCACCAGATCCACTGTTCACAGCTTCTATCAAAGTGTCGTACGCAAATACAAAAGTAATCCCGCCCATGACTGCAGAGGAGTTCCTTAGATCCTGTAAGGTTCTGTTCACGGCCCGTCCCGGCTTCGCACGGGCATTAAACATTACATTTAGATTTGTCAATTTTAACACATTCATAATAATAATAATAATATGACACAAATTCATCCTTTATTATTATTTTATTTTTTCAATTATTGAGGTCATAACCCTACATAACAAATACATTTATTTTGTTAGAGCTTCTCTGTAAACAATATTTGATGTTGTTTTATTTTGTGGCAGCAAAATAAATTGATTTTCAGGGGCTCCGACTCGCGATAGACCAACATACAGTTGACCATGAGTAAAACATTTATTTCGCAGATCGATCCCTACTAATTCGAAGGTTTGGCCTTGGGACTTGTTAATTATTAATGCGAAAGATGTTTTTACCGGAAATTGAAGCCGTTTAAATGGGATTGACAGATGAGTTGGGATCATCGGTATCCTCGGTATATGAGCTAGTTGACCACTTGCTGGGCCAGTGATAATAGTTGCTACAATTAAATTGTCCTTTAACTCCTTAATAAGCAGCCTCCTCCCATTACACATGCTTGGAGGGTTTAAATTTCTTAAAAGCATGATTGGGATTCCGATTTTTAACGTCAATTCATGGGGTGGCAGTCCAGAAGGGTTCAACGAATTTAAAAATTCCTGTGGATAATGGACTGCATCTTCAATATTCGTTACAGTGTCGATCGATTTGTATGTTTTTGTTTGGCCGGGGACTTTTTGAACAATCAGATTATTTATTTCATTGACAGTATCATTCTTAGGTGATACTATAGCCCGAGAACACAGCCAATGGACGTCTCTTTCGTGCAAATTCTCGATATCAGGGTATACAGAATCTATTAAATTTCTTCTTTCAATATGTTTTGAATGTTTGACAGGAAATGCTTTGATTCAGCTGTCTGCCTGTACATTTTATTTAGAAAACGTTTGTATGGGAAATAGAAAAATACTGTTTTGAGGATTTTCCCGGCAATTAATCGAATTTTTCTCACCTTTTAAACCTTCCCTAGACCTCCACGAATAATTCAAGACCAAGATAAGATAAATCCGTTCAGCCATTCTCGAGTTTTAGCGAGACTAACGAACAGCTGTATATTTTTATATATATAGAAGATTTACACTTAGCTATTTACATTAAGTACAGATATTAATATATAATCTTAAAATACATTTTTGGCTTAACAAATTTTTTAATTTTATATATATACTAGCTGACCCGGCAAACGTTGTTTTGCCATATAAATAATTTCCTAGTAATTTCTAGTGTAGACAAAAAATAGCTTACTTATTGTAAGTATGTATGTATGTTAGAATGTGTATATTGTATGTATGTAAGAATGTGGTATATGCGTGAAATAAGCATGGAGCGCTGTGAACGATGAGGGAATATAAAAATAACAAAAGGCAAACATTATTTTTAAGGTATTATAATTTATTCCTTAAAATTATATATCATTAATTAAACAATTACGACAGTAACACTATTAAACAATATCAATCTCTTAATGCTATAGCGTGAACAATATTTTTTGTTAGTCCATCCTTAGCTAACACAAACAAACTGGATGGTTTACCCACTCGAGAGCATGCCACGTATAATTGTCCGTGTGAAAAACAGGGTGTTCTCAAATCTAATCCACAAACAGACATCGTTTGACCTTGGGATTTGTTGATAGTCATTGCAAATGCCAATCTAATCGGAAACTGAAGACGTTTGAATTGAATTGGCACATCTGTAGGTATAATAGGAATCCGTGGTATGAGTATATTTTCACCTCTGAACTTGCCATTTAAAATCCTGGCTTCGATCACGTTTTTCATTAATTTTTTAATGACTAATCGCGTACCGTTGCACAGCCGGGGCGGGTTCAAATTACGAAGCAAGATAATTGGAGATCCAACCTTTAATTGTAAATTATGTGGTGGCATGCCTGGCAAATCCAGTGAGTTCAAAAACTCTGTGGGAAAATTTACTGCTTCGCTGTCGTCGCAAACTGTATCAATAGATTTATATGATACCAAGTTCCCTGGCAACAACATTTGTATCTTCAGATTTAAATTGTCAACGTCTACATTTTTTGCCGCTAAAATCGCTCTTTCTGCAAGCCACTCATGATTTATGTACTGTGTGTGTACATCGGGAAATATTTGTTCAATGAGAGTATCTTGCGAATCAGCGATTGTGCAGAAATCGGTCGGTAATTTTACGTATCCAGTTTCATCTATAGCAACTTTTCCATCACCGATATCTAAAAGTTGTTTTGAAAATGTTTCAGCGGATGGATCTTGAAGCATTTGAACGCGCATATTTATTTTTAGCTGTAATTTTTCAACATTACGCCACAATGGAGATGATTTTAAGCAAGCGTTGATCTCATCAGCGTATGTTGAACGTGGAATGACTGGAAGTGTTTGTCTGAAATCACCTGAAAGGACCAACAGAGTTCCGCCAAATAGTTTGTCACTGTTTTTAATATCTTTCAATGTCCTGTTCAACGCCTCAAGTAAATGTTTGTGTGCCATAGTACATTCATCCCAAATAATAAGTTTACACCGTTTCAGCACAGTGGCCATGGACGATTGTTTCTTAATGTTGCATACTGCGTCAGGGTTATTCTGAATATTTAGTGGCAGCTTAAATACTGAATGAGCTGTTCTACCTCCATCCAATAAAGTTGCTGCAATGCCCGATGATGCAACGGCCAATGCGATGCCATTATTTGATCGTATTTCAGCAAGAATTAGCGAAATAACGAATGTTTTGCCAGTTCCACCCGGTGCATCCAAAAAGAAGAACCCACCTTGTCCAGCTGAAACTGCGAGCATAATGCGATCATAAATGGTTCTTTGTTCCTCATTCATTAGTGGGACATTGCGGGCAACAATCGCTGCCATTTCTACAGTACTGTACTGCAGTTCACGATTCATTTCAGTATTCATTAAATCAGATGCAGTTCGATTTGGCGAATTCATACCGAAATTACTAAGTGGTAAGTTGGCAATGACAATGCAAAGATCCTCAATAACAATCAATGCTTCATTGTACATTTCGTCGCTGAATGTTATGGTTAGATCGTGGTACCGTATACGATGTTGATGCAATATATCATCAGTCATTGAATCTTTGTGATTTTCCCATAATATCTGTGCTCGGGCTGGGAAACATGTAGTCAAGACTATAGCGAATAGTAGACGAATTTGTATTGCTGTACAGTTCAATGCAGCTTCAGCAAGCATGCATTCCCACTGGTTGTCGTCTTCCAGCAAGCCGAGTGCAAGGCATGCATCTTTATACGTTGGATATTGTTGCCCATTCACTTTACGTATATCTTGAAATGATAATGGGCCAGTAACATTAACCAACAACAGTCGAAGATAAAAGCACTCCGTGTGTCTTGGATTGACTGTAAATAATCGCCCCAAGGCGTTTGATTTAAATAAATTGAGACATGCAGCAACTGGTGAGCCTTGCTTGCGGGGCATCCATGTTTTTGTTTGAGTCCATGTGAAATAGCGTGGTACTTGTGAATAGAGTAATGTTCGTGCAAAGGCACCAAAATCATCCGCACGATTACACAATTCAAAAAATGCAGTGAGTGTAGTTTTAGGTGGATTTATTGCACGATCAATCGCTGTCTCGTTCGTGAAAAATACACGCTGACCGTTTTCAAGATGGATGGCTAACTGAACAACTGCTGGATCCCGTTCATGAATTGGAAAACCGAAGATACGCCAAGCAGCTTCATTGGAGCTGATGTACCGACCAATTTGGTAGAGCGTTATTTCATCGTTTTTATTCACTGGAGGAGCATTCACATTAGTATTTTCCACTCTAAACACAGCCATATCACTGCCTTTATGGACATACTTGCAAATGTATTTGATGCTCTTCACAGAACTGCAGAACTCAACATTAATATGAGCATTATATGTCTTGCTCAGCAGAGGCGAATATGGCACCACCCAACGATTGTCAATATCAACCTCTTTATTGATGATATTTTTAATAAATGATTGTCCGCCATTTTCAGGATTTCTTCGACGATATATTGGGTATCCGTCGACATTTGTGACCGTATCATTGGTAAAATCTTTAGGGAAATTTTTAGTACATTTTCCATCAGCCATGCAAGGCGATGAACTATTAAGAGTACCACATGGACCATGAATCATGTTTGTTGTAACAATATCAAAGACTTCAACTTTTGTCTGAACACACGTGCTGTAATGTCATGGCGATGTTTTGCATTTTGGCCAGGCAGTAGCAAAGATGTAATCTCTGGCCATTTTGGATTACATGTGAACGTGATAAATAAACATGGTCGTCCATATTCGCGCACGAAAGTCAGAGCATCCTGTATATATTCTTGCATATGACGTGGACTGCCTACGTACGATGATGGTAAAATGACATGGTTACCAATTTCGGCGACGTCGGCGTTGTTGTTGATAGCGTCTCGCAAATGTATGTACTCTTCCGCGCGCAGCTTTTGTTGATTATATCGTAAGTATCGTAGTCGTTCGCTCTCAATCTTCGCGTACATGTCGACCATGAATTGTTGACAAAGCTCACGACATCGTAAAATGACGTTGTCCAGGCCACGTCTAATCATTAATCGGTACGCATAATAATCCTTTGAGCTAACGTTCTTGTTTGTTTCAGCTCCTGTAATATTTGTTCATAAAAAATAATTTAAATTTATTACGTTCAATAATTTAATTGTTTTGTTAAATAATTAATGATCAAATTAATAATCAATGAAGTACCTGATACGGTATCTCGTTGTTTTATGTTTATGCAATATCCGTCTTGTCCCTTCCAGAATATTAGCGGATATTGGAGAGCGTCATATGAACGATGTGTGTCAGCAATGAACTGAAGATTATTATTTCTTCTACGAATCACAATTTCTCGTGCAGCTGTACAATCGCCAACCATGATTCCAGCAACATCATCAACAACGGGTGCATTGAATCTACGAATATGCTCTCCAGCTGGTGTTTTATCAGGATTAATGACGATAGCGTGATTATCGCTTTGTAATTGGTGCATATGTGATTTGAATATTTTCAACAACACGTTGTGCTCGTTCAAAAGAGCATCTAGCTCGCTGACGATGCGGCTGGCATAAAGTGAATCAAGGTTATTATAATTACAACGTGCATTCACGCGATTGGCAAGTGCGCTTCCGGAATCCTCGCCGCCCATAAAGTAGATTTGTAAGAATTTATGTGGTTCGTTTGGCATTGGCAGCAGTGAGCCCATTTTATGATAAACTTGGCCTCTGATTTTGAATGTAGAATTGAATTGTTGACCATTTGCATTAGTATTTCGAACTATTTCTGTTGCTCCGAACGATGTCATTTGAAAGCATGAATTGAATCTTAGAATTGACTTCAGGAACACGTTAGAATCTGGATCCGTTCCGATAAGTAAGCCGTTCAATGGTTCAGGTGGTGTTTCAATTTCAGGTAGTTGCACTTTTCCTGACGCGCAACACATCCCAGCTGGCTCATTTTTGAATTTCAGAGCATGACAATGCGGACATTCCTTGTCCATAGCACCAATTACCACTTTTGAATGAGCATAATATTCAATATCGGGCTCATACTGGAATGCTAGACGCAGGAATGAATCAGATATAAATGCTCGATGTACCTGTTGTCGTTGTTGCTCATTTTTTCTTCGTCTATTGACTGTGAAACGGCGTGATTGTCGTTGTTCTAATCTTCTGACTTCATTGCGTTCATCTCGTGTATCTTCTGGCTCTTCTTGATACAATCGCGTCATTCTGACACGTGCATCAGTATTTTGTTGCTGGATTTGTTCTTCTGTTCTTTCGGATCTGCTATTTCGCAAGTTTCGAGCTCTTCTTGTACTTTGGCTCAAATCAGTCCATTTGCGTTTTCTTGGCATTGCTCACTGTACAAAACATACATAAATAGAATTAATTAAATTATTTAATGATGAAAAATGTTAAAAGTATAATTAGGGCCAGGATTTTTGCCGCAGTTTTGAAATTATTAGTATTAATTTATGAATTTATAACAAAAATATAATTTTTATGGAAAAAAATTTCAAACAAAAGTAAAAAATTAAATTTTATGAAAACATTGTCTCTTATACTTTTTTCATACAATCAATATTTCCATTGACATTTCAAAATAAAGATTCATAATGATTGATTTTATGGAAACTGTGAAAATTTTAATTTTTCAATTAAATTTTTTTAATAAAATTAAATTAAAATTACATTTTTATAAGATCAACAACATTTTCGATATAAATAAAAAAAAAAAGTATACTTACAACACAAAATCCGTTGTTATTGAAAGCTCGTGTCACGTGTTGAGTACTTTTGAGCTTATAAAATCACTTGATTAATTAATCGTGAAAAATACACTCATAAAAAATAATTTAAATTTATTATGTTCAATAATTTAATTGTTTTGTTAAATAATTAATGATCAAATTAATAATCAATGAAGTACCTGATACGGTATCTCGTTGTTTTATGTTTATGCAATATCCGTCTTGTCCCTTCCAGAATATTAGGGGATATTGGAGAGCGTCATATGAACGATGTGTGTCAGCAATGAACTGAAGATTATTATTTCTTCTACGAAACACAAAATCCGTTTTTATTGAAAGCTCGTGTCACGTGTTGAGTACTTTTGAGGTTATAAAATCACTTGATTAATTAATCGTGAAAAATACACTCATAAAAAATAATTTAAATTTATTATGTTCAATAATTTAATTGTTTTGTTAAATAATTAATGATCAAATTAATAATCAATGAAGTACCTGATACGGTATCTCGTTGTTTTATGTTTATGCAATATCCGTCTTGTCCCTTCCAGAATATTAGGGGATATTGGAGAGCGTCATATGAACGATGTGTGTCAGCAATGAACTGAAGATTATTATTTCTTCTACGAAACACAAAATCCGTTTTTATTGAAAGCTCGTGTCACGTGTTGAGTACTTTTGAGTTTATAAAATCACTTTATTAATTAATCGTGAAAAATACACTCATAAAAAATAATTTAAATTTATTATGTTCAATAATTTAATTGTTTTGTTAAATAATTAATGATCAAATTAATAATCAATGAAGTACCTGATACGGTATCTCGTTGTTTTATGTTTATGCAATATCCGTCTTGTCCCTTCCAGAATATTAGGGGATATTGGAGAGCGTCATATGAACGATGTGTGTCAGCAATGAACTGAAGATTATTATTTCTTATACGAAACACAAAATCCGTTTTTATTGAAAGCTCGTGTCACGTGTTGAGTACTTTTGAGGTTATAAAATCACTTGATTAATTAATCGTGAAAAATACACTCATAAAAAATAATTTAAATTTATTATGTTCAATAATTTAATTGTTTTGTTAAATAATTAATGATCAAATTAATAATCAATGAAGTACCTGATACGGTATCTCGTTGTTTTATGTTTATGCAATATCCGTCTTGTCCCTTCCAGAATATTAGGGGATATTGGAGAGCGTCATATGAACGATGTGTGTCAGCAATGAACTGAAGATTATTATTTCTTCTACGAAACACAAAATCCGTTTTTATTGAAAGCTCGTGTCACGTGTTGAGTACTTTTGAGTTTATAAAATCACTTTATTAATTAATCGTGAAAAATACACTCATAAAAAATAATTTAAATTTATTATGTTCAATAATTTAATTGTTTTGTTAAATAATTAATGATCAAATTAATAATCAATGAAGTACCTGATACGGTATCTCGTTGTTTTATGTTTATGCAATATCCGTCTTGTCCCTTCCAGAATATTAGGGGATATTGGAGAGCGTCATATGAACGATGTGTGTCAGCAATGAACTGAAGATTATTATTTCTTCTACGAATCACAATTTCTTGTGCAGCTGTACAATCGCCAACCATGATTCCAGCAACTTCATCAACAACTTGTGCATTGAATCTACGAATATGCATTGCTCTCTGCCGCTCAGTCTCTCGGAAGGAGGCCCGTTCTTCGTCAGTCATATTCGTAATCTTACGTCTTTTTGCTTCTGTATTGCGAATACAACGACCCAATCTCGACTTTTTTGGTGGCATGACTTCGTTTCTTACTGAACCTGAACAAAAAATAAAATTTGTATCTCCAATTTCTTCTTTCAATATGTTTTTAATGTTTGACAGGAAATGCTTTGATTTGCTTGTAGAGGGCGCAGTAGTAGGGGCACGGGGAAACGCTAAAAAAATAGATATATTCGCAGCCGCAGATAAGCTATCAACATCAAAAGTAGTCAATAACCGAGCTGGAACCTCAACGCATGTTCTCTAAAAATTTGGGCATAAACGGTTCAGAACTTTTCAAGTTTCTTCTTTCAATATGTTTTGAATGTTTGACAGGAAATGCTTTGATTCAGCTGGCTGCCTGTAGATGGCGCAGCAGTAGGGTCACTTGGAAACGCTAAGGGTGGACTACCCCTAACATTTAGGGGGATGAAAAATAGATGTTGGCCTATTCTCATAGATACCGGATAAGCACAAAAAATTTCATCAAAATCGGTCAAGCCGTTTCGGAGGAGTAAGGGCACGAAAACTGTGACACGAGAATTTTATATATTAGATGTATATATACATATGTATGTACATGTATGTATGTAACTGTATATTCCTCCAGTTTTTACGTCTTTGAATAAGCCGTCATCAACGCGCCGACTGCGACTTCTATAGAGTCGACGCTCTGCCGACTGCGACTTCTACCGAGTCTACGCTCTGCCGGCTGCGACTTCTATAAAGTCGACGCTCTGCCGACTGCGACTTGTACGGACCCTGCAGTACCGCGTGTCATCAATAGCCACTGTCATCAACCCGTCATCAACGCGCCGACTGCGACTTCTATAGAGTCGACGCTTTGCCGACTGCGACTTCTACCGAGTCGACGCTCTGCCCGCTGCGACTTCTATAAAGTCGACGCTCTGCCGACTGCGACTTGTACGGAGCCTACGCTCTAATGCTGCCATGGTGATTGCCTATCTCACTGCCTCACTCACTCTTCAAACGAGTGAGATGAGCCAAAAGCAAATAAGTTAACAATTAAAATCGAACCAACTGTTTCGCACCCTAGAAATTTAGCATTTTTATGTGTATAATATATTATCATTAACAATTATAATGATGGTATTAGGAATAAATATTCTTTAAATATAAAACGCGAATGAAAAAATAATTGCAAATAGAACAAAATTGTTTGAGCTGCAATAACATTTTAAGTAACTTGTTGCCTCGTCGGATATATCCTTTATACCCTGTTTACAAGGAAGCAAAACACTCGGACACAAGATAGCCAAACGGGACTTTGTGAAACGAAACGAACAATAAGAGAAAAAAAACGGACTTGAGGATCCGTTTTTCCGGATCGTGGTTCGTTTTGTTGTTGGAGGCACAGTCCTTTTTTTTCTATTGCTTATTCGTGTTTTCACTTGCAGTTAAACAGTGAGCTAAGTGAGAAGTGTGCGGATTGCGCACTGCGCACGCCAAATTAAAAAAAAATTTTACATACATATATAAATATTCTGTTTAGTTTTCAATAATTGAAATTATATATCAGGTGAGTTTTTATGTAAAGATTAAAAAAAAGTTTACTTTCGTATCAATTCTGTCTTCTATTTTGAGTACATCTTCCCGTCCTCCCACTTCGTGTCTGCATGCAGCTATTGTGATACATCGATCGTGCGAAGTGTAAGACAAGGCTTCGAGACCATAAGAAGTTCTACTCTGCACTCTTAGGTAATTATGTATTTTTTTTTTAGATTTTGATATCAATTTATTTTTCAAATTTTCCTTTTCAGATGCAATAAGTCAAGTTGATGCAACGGAGCCACTTGCCAACCGTTTAACTAAAAGCCTTCCTTGCGCAAAAAATTTGGAGGCGCAACATAAAAAAAGGAAAAGGGATGAAGACGTGTTAGAATGTGGTCCAAGCGTTTTTCAATGCATTAATATTTAATTTTTAATGTTAATTATTATAATTATTATTATTGTATTATTATTTTTTAAAATTTATTTTGTATTATTATAAGAAATATTTTGATTTTGATTATTTGTATTATTTTATGTATAATTTTAATTTTATTATGTTAGGTTTTAAGAGGATATAATAAAAGTGAATGAATTGAAATATGAAATGTGTGTGTGTGTGTGTGTGCGCGCGCGCTTATTTTAAATTCTACTGTCTGTTTGTTAGGTTAGGGTTCCATGTGTCAAAAAAAATGATGCAATCATGCACCAACACGTTTGTAGGTATATATGTATGTATATGCATGTACATGTTTGTTTTTTTCTAATTTGTATATACATATATATATAAATAATATGGTTCATATTGAATTACTTACATTACGCCTGAGTTTTTTCAAGATTATAAAACTCAACGGCCACACCAACAAGCTCCGTTGCACTATGGGGCATTTGACTCGTTTCGTTGGCATTAATTAATAACTTGAGAACGAAAAGAGATTTTTTGATTTGGTTTTCGGTATTTAGTTCGTGTTATTGATAAGATTTAACTGTAAAAAAATGGAGGCGTGGCACCGCCCCTTTTAGGGTGTACCAAATTTGTATGCTATCGTTTTGTTGGCTTTAATTAATAACTCCTTAAAATGAAAACATATTTTGCTGGGGTTTTTTTTCTAGTATTAAAAACACTCTTAGAAATATTTTGAAAAGTGGGCGTGTCACTACCCCCCGCCACCATTTTTTTTTTTTGAGCATAAAGTACAATTTTTTATACCAAATATAGATATTTTTTATATTTTAATAATAACGTATAAATATGTATATATAGTGAAGTGTTTTAATATTGTGAGTCGAACTAATGTCCCGTCAGTTGACTAAGGACAACGCTAAGTTGAATTAAAACAAACGAATATTCCGCTTCACGTCTTTATTCAATTGATCTCAGCTTAAGACTAAATTAATGTGACAAAAATCTTACTTCTACTGCCCTTTGTTTACAAGAGTTGGGGAGCGAGATCGCCCGCTTGGGATATTGATTGAAGAATTATTTATGTTATTGAGAAGGAGCATTGCTTGCTCCGGATGTGGATTGTTTACATTGGTTCAGCGTGGGATCGCCTACGCTGCAGATTCATATTTCTTGGAACATAGCTGAATTTGTGAATATGTCACTTCCCTCCCCTTAAAAGGGTTGCCTATGATTGGGCTGGCATTTCAGGGTACAATGCAGGCAACTGATTTTGTGCCGGTTCTATTTCTTGTTGTGGTTCTTGATTATTTTTTGCTTGTTTTCTAAATTTTGTATATAAAAAGGTAAGTGGATTTTGTGTATACAATTTTGATAGGACAACAAAAATAATAAGAACGATAACAACTAATATTATAATTACGTAAAGTGTGGTATTATTTTCTGAAATTAGTTTTAAAACGTCATTATGTTCTACTATTTTTATTTGCTTTAAATGGATTTTCTAATTTTCCCTTTTGAAGTGGACCTTTTCTGTATCTAGTGTCAATGTTAAATTCCTGTCGATCTTCATTTATTTTATCTATTTTCCTTTCTTTAATATTTTGAGTGTTTAATATTGGATGTCCAGCGTATAAGAATATTTGAGCAGGTGTTTGTCCAGTGGTGTCATGTTTTATTTTATGATTGTATGTGTAAAGAATTGTCTCTATCTTGCTTAATTTTACTTCTTCATCATCGGATGAGTTGATTATTCGGATTTTTTCATTTATTGTCTTATGTAGTCTTTCGACGTCTGCTACACCGGTTTTTGCCGTGTTAAGTTGTAATTCAATTCCTTCTGCTTCAAGCCATCGCTTTAGAGTCAAGCTGGTGAAAGCTCCGTCTCTGTCTGCCTTTAGTAATTTGGGTTTACCTAACTGATTAAAAATGCGCATTAGTGCGTTCCTGCATTCTATCCAATCCTTTGATTTAATATGTTCAAGTGTAGCGAATTTTGAATAAATGTCAATGCAACTGATGTAATGTTTTCCCTCAGATGAATAAATATCTACCACAAATTTGTCTCGACAATGTTCAGGGTTGGGTGTGATTTTAAGAGGCATTTTGGTATTTCTGTGTTCTGTTTTAGCCAAATTGCATATGTTGCATTCATTTATTATATTCTGAATTAATAGTTGGCTATTTGGAAAAAAGTGATTTTCTTTGAATAATTTAGTCATTTTCTGTATACCTGGATGTAAAAGTTTTTCATGTGATTGAAGTATAATTTCTTTGAATTCGGCGTATGAACAAACATTCTTTAATAAGTGGAGGCTGCGAATTACTTTAGTGTAAGTGGTATTAATAATTTCTCTGTGTGCTCTTTGAATGATTTCAAAATCTACATCGCTTTCAATATGAATAGTAATGTTTCTATGAATAAAATGATCAAGTAAAATTTGTTTGGCTTTGTCGAGTGTCATTACATTATATTGAATTGTTGTAATGGAGTTACCGAATATTGTTGAATGCTCTACTTTATTGTTATCGGATTTAATGAAAATTATTTAAATGAATTAGGTTACTATTATCTTCTTCTGCACTATGTTGAGTAACGACTTCAATTTTAATTCTTGATAATGCAACGGCAACTGGATTTTCTTTCCCTTTAATGTAGTCTATTTTAAATTGGTATTCGTTTAACTTGGCTTTCCATCTTTGTAACTTGGCATTTGGTTCTTTTAAAGTATGCAGCCATCTAAGAGGTTGATGGTCACTAGCAATGAGAAAATGTCGTCCTAGTAAATAATGTCGAAAAGTTTTAGTGGCCCAAACAATGGCAAGTAATTCCTTTTCGATAGCACTGTAATTTAATTCATGTTCATTAAGTGTTCTGCTAATAAAGGATATAGGATGACCATTTTGAGAAAGTACGGCTCCAAGGGCTAGATTACTGGCATCTGTGGTTAAAGTGAATTTTTTTCCGAAATCGGGTAATTGGAGAATTGGTTCTCTAATTATTAATGTTTTAAGTTTTTTGAATGCTTCTATGTAGTCGATATTTTGTGTATCTATTTTTGCTCCTTTTTTTAAACATTTGGTCATTGGTTTTGCTATGTCTGCGTAGTTTGGGATAAATTTACGATAATAACCGGTTAATCCAAGGAAAGCTCTGATCTCTTTTACTTTTGTTGGAATTGGATATGAAACTATGGCTTTAACTTTAAGGGGGTTTGGTTTTATACCATTGGGGGTTACGATGTGACCAAGAAAACTAGCTTCCTTTTTTAAGAATTCACATTTGTCTAACTGTAACTTTAAATTTGCTTCTGCAAGTTTGGAAAAAACTAGCTGTAATGAATTTAAATGTTCGGTAAGGGATGTGGAAAAAATTATTATGTCATCTAAATACACTAAACAGTGTTTATTAAGCAACGGTCGAAGGATATTATTCATACACCTTTGAAAAGTAGCAGGTGCATTTCTAAGGCCAAATGGCATTCGAAGGTATTCGTAATGACCGCTTTTGGTGGAGAATGCAGTTTTAGGTATTGATTCTGAGTCCATTTCTATTTGATGAAATCCCTTTGCCAAATCGATAGTTGTAAAATATTGGCATTTACCTAGTTTACCAAGGATTTCGTCCATGTTTGGTATTGGATATCTGTCGGGAATAGTTATTTCATTTAGCTTTCTATAATCAATTACTACTCTATACTTAATTTTTCCAGATGCATCAGGTTTTTTGGGTACTACCCAGGTAGGACTATTGTATGGTGAATTACTTTCCCTAATTAATCCCTGATTAAGCATTTCCTGTACTTGGTTATCAACTTCAATTTCGTGAGCTTGAGCAAGTGGGTACTGTTTTGAATAAATTGGGGAGTTATGTGTTGTATTTAGTACGTGTTTAATGGTATTTGTAAATGTTAGATTGTCTCCTTCTTCATATTGAAGATTTTTGAATTTATTTAATAAACCTTTCAACCTTGAAGTTTCCTCCTGATTTAGGTGATCTAATCGAAATAATCCGAAATCAATTTTTTTTGTTGATGCCTGAGGTGATTTTTTAATTGGTTCTATTGGCTTTTGGATATAAAAATTTTGGTTCTTTTCTGACTTTGAAGTTATTAATTTATATGTTTTATCAAAAAGGGTAACTGTACTATTTTTGTAATTTATAATTGATTGTGCATTTTTCAACAATTTTCTGCCAATTAGTATATCATAATTATTAGAAAAATTGTGTACATAAAATGGTTCAGTTGTTTTAAAAATACTATTGCTGGGTAACATAATTAAATTGTTCAATGTAATGGGGCCATTTGATGTCAAAACTTCGCATATAGTATTTTGAATAGGAAGGCAAAATATATTTTTATTTATCATATTTATTGTGGATCCTGTGTCTATAAGGCAATTGTATGTGCAACCTTTGTATGCTATTTCTATGTATTGGTGTTGTCCGGGGCTGTTAACCGAAAATTTTCGTTTGGTTCTGAGCTATTTAGATTTTGTTCATCTTTATTTTGGGTGTATTGGACCTGTTGTTGCTGTTGTTGTTCATTAGTCAACCTATGGTATTGATTGTGGTCATAATACTGTTGTTCATAATAATTAGGTTGTATTTCTTCGTATTCGTGTTCGTGTGCGTCTTGAAATCTTAATTCGTCAATAGACATTTTGGTTTGTTCACTGTCCGATGGTCTTAGTCGTTTGGTAACCGGAAAGTTAGTATTTTTAGATGTAGAGGGTTGTTGTTGAGGGTATGTATTTCCTTTAAAATGTGCTGTTTGAGGATTTTGAATTTTATTTGAATATTGTGGAAAAGGATTTTTGTGAGTAAATGGTTGTGTGTTCATGTATTGGTTGGGTCCGAAATGATTTGGCCACATAGTTTGGTTGTTAGGTATCTGTTGTGTATAGGTGGGTCTAAACGATTGTGTGTATTGATTAAAATTAGGTTGGAATGGTTGAGAATATTGTGGGTAACTTGGTCGATATTGGGTTTGTGTATTTGTATTGAATTTGTGTGGTTTAGAATTTTGATTAGGGTTTGAGTTTTTATTACGATTTTCTGGAATTTTATTTAATTCAAAATTAACATGTTCTTCATATATTCCCTCATTTTGTGCGATAGTGATTAATGATCTTAAGTCTTCAATGTTATGATGAGCCAAAATAGTGAATAATTGTATTGGTAATTTTCTGATCAATATTTTAATGGAATCTTTAATCGCCTGAAGATAAATAAGAAAGTCTGGCTGGTTACCTTCTAGATGCAATTTCGAAATTAGTATTTGACGTCGTCTTTCTGCTTCTTCGCAGAATGCTCTCAGATTTCCCTTGTAAGGTGTCTCCCTGAAGTTCTCCAGTAGTTTGTAGTTCGGTGTTTGGGGTTTAAATTCTGCAACTAGTCTCGATCTAAGGGTAGGCCAATCTTCAATGTTCGGAAGGCCCAATGATCGCGTTACGTGTCCGTCCAAGTTTCTTTCGATGGCTCCAAGAAGAATCCTCTGTTGTCGCACATCATTAGTTTGGTAGAGTGAAATTACATAGTCCACTCTGCTGACGAAAGTGTAGAGAGTTTCTGGATCACCCTTAAAAGGCATGATGTCTTTTAGTTGCCGACGAGCTTCAGCAAGGTTGTTGTCGCTTAGTGCAACGATTTGGGGTGCGGCGATAACTGGTTGTGCCATTGTTACAGTAAATTTGTTGTTATAGTAAAATAAAAATTTATTTTAGTTTTTTTTTTTTTATTTCACTTTTTAAAGTTGAAGTGTTTGTTTAAATTAATTTTCTTAAATTTATTTGTTGTTATTAACTGTTAGGTGCCGTTGGACTTATTGTGTTTTTGTTTTGTTTTGTTCTTCCACTTTTTGTTGGACAACCGAATTGGAATTATAATCCAAGTTGAAGTGTTTTAAAATGTTTTGCGTAATTATTTTTCGAGAACTGAATTATAAAATTTAATTTATTTTTCACTCGAGGTTCTTTTTTTCGGATACTTTTTGTATCCTACCGGCTGCGCCAGTGAAGTGTTTTAATATTGTGAGTCGAACTAATGTCCCGTCAGTTGACTAAGGACAACGCTAAGTTGAATTAAAACAAACGAATATTCCGCTTCACGTCTTTATTCAATTGATCTCAGCTTAAGACTAAATTAATGTGACAAAAATCTTACTTCTACTGCCCTTTGTTTACAAGAGTTGGGGAGCGAGATCGCCCGCTTGGGATATTGATTGAAGAATTATTTATGTTATTGAGAAGGAGCATTGCTTGCTCCGGATGTGGATTGTTTACATTGGTTCAGCGTGGGATCGCCTACGCTGCAGATTCATATTTCTTGGAACATAGCTGAATTTGTGAATATGTCACTATATATGTATATATTACTCAATATTTTCCTCATTATCAAGTTCTATATTGAACAAAAAATCATTGATTTCTTCGTCTACATAACAATCAATCAAAGTTTCATCTAATTCATCAATGCAATCATCCAAAGATTCATCCAATTCGTCAAATTCGCAGGATAGCAGTTCTATGACTTCAGTTGGAAGAGAAATGCGCCTATGTTTTCGTATGCGCCTCTTTAAGTTTACTGACGAAATTATGGGGTCTGACGTATCCAATGCTCTATGGAACACGTCAGTGAAGTTGCATAACCGGCTATTCTTTCTTGCATGGTGTAGTCTGTCTGATTTATAAATTTTATTTCGCGATTCAGCCGCCTCTTCACCAAAATAACCGACTGGAAGTACTGTATTTTGCAGTATTTCTGTTGAGTGCACCAAAATTTTATGAACTGTCGCTGTCATTGCAAGCCAAGGATATTTGTCTATAATTAATTCTCCCGTCTTTTGACACAATTTTTCATATTTTTCCAGGTTTATGGGCAGTTGACATGACAGGCATATTAATATTGTCCTCATGTTAAATATGAGCTCTTCATCAATGCCAATTATTTCAGAAAATATTTTATAGCTATTGAATGCTCGTCGGGCGGTATTTCCCACGTTTGTGTTCCCAAATCCTGATTGTTTTGGCTGGTCAACTTTTAATGAAAGTTTTTCCCAAAACATACGTTGAATACTTTTTTTTCTCTCGGAGACAAGACTTTTTTCGACCGGGTTTGAAATTCTCCACTTTTGTATACCTGTTTTATATCCGGCATGCAGCAAAAATTCAAAAAATCTGATCCAGCAATGTAGTGGGCTGACTCCATGTTTTAAGTTATCTAAAATAGGAAGAAATTTGAGGCACTTAAAGTTCTTGTTACCCAGAAAATCTTTGGGTGTCGCACTGCAAATAGGACAAGCTTGAAATGATTTTGCTCCTGTTAAAGCATTAAGCACTTTGGCATCGATAACGGTTAAGTAAAGACTAAATTTAACATATATGCATTGCCTCTCGTTGAGTAGTACTTTGCAAGACATCAAGTTGTCAATTTCTTTTCTTATATTCATGCTTTCTCTTATAATAACTTCCTTTGTTTCCTTAAGGAATTCCAGTTTTAATGGACGACAGAATCGTATACTCTGAGGAGTGCGATTGTTCCATAAAATGTTTGCCGAGCTATCAATAAGGCGTAAAGGCATAACTGTTGTAGCAAATAGACTTGAATCTGTATCATGTGAGTGATTATCAGTGTATGCCTGGTTATAATTGGCCTGTCCCGTACTTCCGTCAAAGCCATAACTTAATATTAATTCGGCTGATAAGAAGTCAGTTTGTTGATTTTTCATTGCCATTGCAATGCTTGCTTCCTGTAAGGCCACAATCCGAATAGCTGTGTGATTTAATAGGTCCTGAAGTGAAGTTTTAGCTACTGTGTCACTAACTTCAATATTTGGTGGCCGGCAATCCTTTTTTTCTCCGCCACTTCTTTATATCTTGGATAGATATCCGCCCTTCTGCACTTAGCGTCCTCTCGCAATGCGCAATACTGATTTTTAGTTAAGCCTTGGTCCAAAATCAAAGCCAGGGCTTCTTCTGGGGAAGAACGCAAAGGTTTCGTAATCGGTGTCTTCAATAGCTTCCTGATGCTCTTGGCTTTAGCAGGGTTGAGCGCTAGCAACTTTAGAACGGCAGCAATATCGAGGAGCCCGCGCTTACGGGCAGCTATACTGGCAGCTTGAACTAGCAAACGTGCATTGTGTTTATACGCCTTGGAAAGATCAGCTGCTTGCTTTCTCTGCGCTCTTTCCCTTTAAAGTTAAATGATATTTTTGGACGTCCGGGTCTATTTAGTTTTCTGTTACCATCTTCTTTATTTAAAGAGATGCTTAAATTGTCTTGAAGCCATTTTGAATTTCGAGTTGAAAAATATTTAATGTTTGCCTTACATTTTTGCCACATGACAAACAAGTTTGTGCAAAACATTCTTGATTTTTCTTTAAAATAGCTTTTATTTAAAGCCAGAGTACTCGAATCAACATGGCGACATATAAAATTAAAAACGGCATCATTTTTGTCACGGCGGCACCTTTCCTTTCGCCACACTTCGAACAAGTCAACATTTTTAAATAAGAGGTTGCTTCCTTAAAAATGAAATTACGTAAAGGGTAGAGAAAAGTGGAAATTTAGATTGGATGCTCTGAATTAGGAAATGATAAATCTACGACATGGATATAGACACTTACTCAACAAACTTCAACAGTTGATTAAAAATCTTATCAAAGTTGAACTTTTTTTCCAAAAGTCAGCTGTTGACACTACATGTTAAATATACAAATTGTTAGAAAGACACGCACAAATAAAACAACGAATTAGTAAAAACACATAAAACAAACCTGTATTTATATTATTCATTTCAAATTTTAGTTATTTTCTTTTTTTTTCTCGTTTTATAACAATTCGAAAATGCACTTCAAAATTAAGCTTAAACAAGCCGCGTGGCTCTTGTTTACAACAGCTGACTTTAACAGCTGCTACTTTAACAGTGCCATTTTGAGTTAACATTTCTGGTATGTAACATAACATTTTGATGTATTTAAAATGTGTTTGCATTAAAATATCGTTATTTTTAATACTTGTAAAAAATCAATTAAAGCCAACGAAACGAGTCAAATGCCCCATAGTGCGTTGGAATTTCCCCTCGAAGTTGGTCTCAAGTTGCACTAATTGTGAATTTCCGTTTTTCATCTTCTATTAGGTTAAGATTATATATCTATGTATATAAATTCCTTTAGGTCAACAATAATAATAAACTTACCTTCAAAAATGTTGAGCAACATATCCCCGTTCAAATTTTTTTTAAATGTCTCCATCGCTGGACTTTTTACACGCAACTTCACTCTTTGATCTGTTTACACGCACTGAAAACCCGAAACTAACCCTTTACACGAACTGAAAACCCGAAGCCCTCCCGAAGAATACCGAAAATATCTCCGTCTCTGTCATTCTCATGCATTCCCCTTTAAACTTACATCTGTATCCTGTAGTTCTAGGGCGAGTTCGACTTGGTTACACGAAAAATTGACCGTCAAAACTATGGCGATTCGCCCGTATATTGAGAAAGACGCCAAACGAACAAAATCAGAAAAAATCGCCCTAAATTTTAGAAAAAAAAAGTAAATTAACCCTAAAAAATTGTGTTTATGGCGGCTTGTCTTGATTTTATGGTGCCATTCCCTAAATGTATGAAAACCTTTTCTTAATTCTAGAAAATTTTTCTTAGTTTAAGGGCGATTATTTTTTAGGGCGATTTTTCTTAAATCTAGAAAAATATTTTTATGAGTGTAGGAGACTTATTAAATAGCATAAGGCTATTAAATTGGGTGTCCAGCGCCAAGAACATATCAAGAGTTTTACGAAAATTCGTTAAAATGCCCTTAAAACCGCTTTTGGTTTGCCGCATAAAAGACACCATCTCCCTTTCTATATCGCGACAGGCCTCACAACAGTAACGCAGGCCGATGTTTTTTTTACATCGTCCACCGTCCGAGCTGCAACTCCAATACACTTGGCGTGCATGACGTTGTCGCACAGCCATCAGCCGATTGTAAGGTCACCTGCAACAATTGCTTTTTTGCAGGTTTTGACGAAACAGACAATATTTACGGACATTATAAGGACTTACCACTGTACTTGTACTTGGAAAGAAAACAACAGAGAGTTGCGACGGCGCAAACAAAAGCTAGACGAAGAAGGCACAAAAAAGAATGCAAAATATGCAAAAGCTATCACTAGCAGCACAACTAAATTGGAAAATAAAAGCAATTATATACACAAATAAGAATAGCTGCATGCACACGCGAAGTGAACGGGAAGTTATAAACACAAATTAGAAAATTTAAGTTAACCCCGGTGGTTAGATTCAAACTTTAACACAAAACGAGAGCGCAAGAAAAAAACACGTCCGTTCACTTGAAAAGATGAAAGAGTTTAACCATACTCTTAATTTTAATAACCACATTGGTTTAATTATTAGTACAGTTTAAGGAGTTTTTGCCTTTGTTAAGCGATGGTCAAAGGAGTTTGATGATCCTTATACTTCAAAACTTCTTTATATCTGACTTGTTCGTCCTACTCTCGAATATTGTTCGTGTGTATGGTCGCCTCAATATGCGAAGTATAAAGACCTTATTGAATCTGTTTGTTTGTTTTGTTTTGTTTGCTCTATGAGGATTACGCTGGGACCAACATCGTCGCCTCTGAAACCTTCCCAGTTTGAAGTTCTCACCCTTAAGGATCGTCGAACCTGCCACGGTGTGATGTGCCTGTATAAATTAATTAACGGACATATTTGCTCCACCATCTCTTAAGCAAATTAAGGCTCTCGGTCCCTGTAAGACCTTCTCCTTATTTTCGCCCAATGGCCCTTAATGTGTGTAGAACGAACCTTAACGTGCATGATCATTTCCGTGTTCTATGTTCCCTATACAGGAAATATTATTTTCTCTTACATGTTGAATTGTCTATCGAAACAAATGTGCGTAATATGTTCCTCTGCCCACCTGATATCAGCCGGAGCATATCGTTATAAAATACTCCCTTTTGTCGCGAAGAGGTAAGTGTATGGTTTAATAATGGCAGACATATTGCTATTCCTTTTTGTACATAAATAAATAAAAAATAAACGCTAACAAAAATTTATTAATTATAATAAGAGTTCGTTTCTTTATAAACACTGATGATGGTTATTTTAAACTGTTTTAAATGATTGATTAACGAATGTGATATGTGTAACGATGTCGCCAAGAATGAGTAGAGATTATCATGGGGGCCATGTTGGCCAAGAAGACTATCATAGTCGTGTTACTCGACCGTCACGGACTTTGCTAGATTTCTGGGGCAATCGACATCGCATCCGCGAAGTACAGCAATGTGATAGGATAAGAGTTGCATGGGGATAACGGTGAGAATACCCTGCAGGCAATCAACGGTTCGGGGGATCTCCAGGTGGCGGGAAGAGAACGCTTTGGTCTCCTCGTCTCCCTCCTCGCAAATGATAATCGGACAGCCCTTGCGCGAAGTTACCTGCTGCAAGGCGTTCATGCACTTGACGTAGACGGGATCGCGCAGGACTATCATCAAGACGGGCATGGAATCATCGACGAGGGCCAGTGGGCCGTGCTTTAGTTCCCCGGCCATTATGCCCTCGCTGTGCATGTAGGTCAGCTCCTTGACTTTCTGAAAGACGTAACGAAATGTATATGTTTAAAATGAAAGGATATCTATTTATGTATGTAGTTGCCTAACCAGGGCTCCCTCTAGGCAGGTGGCAAAGTTGTAGCCGCGACCCATGATCAGCAGTGACTTGTGCTGGTAGAGGTCCTTGGCCAGCTCCTGGACTTTCGAGTCGAGTTTAAGAACCGCACGAATTTGATCCGCGAGCGTTGACAAAGCCTGCAGAATTTCCAGTCGACGCTGCTGCAGTGAGAGGCGGTCCTCGGACATGACCAGCGCAAACATCACCAATGAGATGAACTGCGACGTGTATGCCTTCGTCGAGGCCACACCGATCTCCGGGCCAGCGTTAATGTGCACTCCACAGTGGGACTCTCGGCAAATGCTGCTGCCCACGGTGTTGGTGATTCCCATGATAAGGGCTCCCCGTTGCTTGCAATAGCGCAGGGCCATCAGGGTGTCTGCAGTCTCGCCAGACTGAGAGATAAAAAAGCAGACATCGTCTCGGAAAACGGGAGTGTTGCGGTCCAGAAAGTCGGATGCCAACTCAACTATAACAGGCAGCTCGGTTAGCTCTTCGAGGAGCTGCCTAGTGGCAACGGCGCTATGGTATGACGTGCCGCACCCAATGAGCATTAGGCGCCGACAGCGTTTAATTTCTGGAATGTAGTCCTTAATTCCTCCTAGTACAATTGAATTTTCGTCGAAGCGTACGCGACCACGCATTGTATTAACCACAGAGTCGGGCTGCTCGAAAATTTCCTTTTGCATAAAGTAGTCGTAGTTGCCCTTCATGATCTGCTGAATTTCCATCTTTAATGTAGTGATTTCGCGCGCGTGTGGATCGTCCAGGCTTTTCTTCAGGCGATGGATGCTCAGCGTTCCATTGCGAACCGCTGCCACGTCGTCATCCTGCAAACACGCAAATTTTATAAAAGTTACTAGTTTATATTAGATAAGTATTAAAGAGTTCGTCTTGAACCACAGTAATTGAAAATTGTATACAAATGTAACAACATCACAGTTCATATTACTACCTTATTTATTTTGGAATTTTAGAGCCCATTTTCTAAACGAAAAAGCTAAAAAGTTTGATACCTTGAACCACCATTTTTAGAATTTAAAAATCTTGATTTTGATCTTAGATCTCAATGAATGTATCCTCCTTATATGTCAGACAAAAAAAGGCTAGTCCACAAGCATTCATTAAAATTTACAATTGACTGGCTAACTTGGTTAGCCCAACACATATTCTGTAATTCAACATGGAGATGTATGAAAATAACACAAACTAATCAAACTAACGAATCAAATAATAAATATGTGTAACATTTATGGACGTGTAATATTGTTCCTGCTTGGCAATAAAACTTAGAAAATAATTAAATAGTATATTTGATCAAACATTGTCGTCAAATTGTCCACCTTACCGAGTAGAACGGTTAGTAAGAAATCTTGACTGTAAAAAATATTATGTTGTCACTTATAATATTATATACATGTTATATTTATAATTAAATATCCTTATATAGATGCTAAGGCAAGTCTTACCTCCAAGTAGATGACACGATTGGTGTGCTCAATAACGGCGGAAGCGTCCGATGCGAAGAAGTACTCCACCTCTTTCTCCTCCAGAGGCATGAACTCGGAGGTGCTGTCCGATCTCGGAAGCACTGGTAATTCACGAGATGGTCCATGTGGACGAATATCTTTTAGTTTAGCATTTTTCGTTGGTTTAGTAATTGTCGCGTTGGATGTGCAGTGGTATTTACAGTAGCGATTCAACGGTTGCGATGACATTTATAGCATTGATGGTATAAAGAGTTGTTTTTCAGTTCCACCAGCCGGAACGGGACGGGGCAGTTCCAGCCATCGTGACCAAAGGCAAGAGCAGGTGCGAGTGTGGGAGCGTGGTTATGAATTTGGATGTGTGAGTGCCAGGCCAAAGAAAAGGAAAATTAAATAAAAAATAATTTGGTTGAAATAATTTTCACACACCAAACAACTCTCCTGGTTTGCTTTTGTAAATTTCAGAGTCGCCCTTAATTCAAGCAACACTAAATATTTTAGCAACAGAGCGAACTACTTTACTACCCGAAGTCAATAAAAAAAATATGAGTACATGAGAAGAGCTCCGAAACGACGGAATAAAATCACTTAAAACTAAAAACTGCGAATGCATATTGCATCTATGTATATAAAACCTATCAAGTAAATATATTTTAAAATACCACATTTTGTTTTCAGAAAGCATAGACTAACTATACTGAGGCTCGTGTGATATGTGAACGCTCATTATTTTTTATATCTACATTTGAATGCGCCAGCTAAAGGCTATGGATAGCAATTTTGAATAAATCAAGTCTCTGGTTTATTATAAAATATTCTCTCCCAAATGAATAGTCCTTATTATTATTCAATCCCAAGAAATTTCAGCCAGGGGCTCTTCGCTCTGGATTTTAAATGCACTTAATAGACGTAAAAATTAAAGGTTTCTAATATGAAGCCGTCAAAACACCTTGCAGGGAAGTGCGATTTTCATATTCAAAATATTCAAAGTTGTAATTACCTTGAGCCTTGCCGGAGTCGGCATCTAAACGAATGCGAGAGGGCGAAACAAAGCGTTAGTATTACTTTAATGATGGCCGGAGCTAAGCTTAAACAAAATAAGTTTGTTATTCAGGGAGAGGCGAGCAATTCGGATTAGAGTTAGTGTATAATTGGCCCCAAGCACCAGATTAGCAAGTGAAAAACAAACGGGTAAGTCAGGTGACTACCTTTGTCGGAGCTCTGCTTCTTGTCATCTACGGTTCGACATCGGCGCCAGGAGTGGCACAGGGAAGGTACGTCGGAGTGGATGGCAACGAAACAGGTCGATAAGGACGGGGCGACGGGAAGCGACGGTAAGTAGTGTAAAGAACCGAAAGAACGCAACATATATATAGTTATTTACAAATAGATAGAAGACAAAGGATGAATTAAAAGTGGGCGGAAAGCAAAAAGTCCGCTTGCCTTTTCCATAGAGAATGGGGATGTGGTCCGTGGCCAGGCGAGTCTTCGTCTTAATTCCGACTAGCAAGGGTGAGCTGCGGCGCGAGGCAACGCACTCTCCGGGGAAGTGCTTGGACTTTACGGCAATGGCAAAGGCGCCTTCCTGTACAGGAGATAACAATTTTAGGTGGTACAGACACCGCCTCGGGCACCACTTACCACTTGCAGAATAGCCTGCTCGACCAGCTCGCGGAACGAGTATGTGGGGTGGGTTTTCCACAGGTGGTGCACCAACTTGGCGAACACCTCCGTGTCCGTGTCCGACTCGAACTCGTAGCCGCGCTTGGCTAAGAAGGTCTTCACGTCGTTGTAGTTCGTGATGATGCCGTTGTGGACCACAACGAAGCCGTTCCCTTCGTCGGAGCGGTGCGGGTGGGAGTTCCTCTCGCAGGGCACGCCGTGGGTGGCCCAGCGGGTGTGGGCGATGCCGATGTGGGTCAAAACAGGCTCACCGTATTCGCCGCCGCTGAAGTCTGCAAAAAAAAAGAATTAGGAAATGAAAATTTCAAAGGAAGTCCAACAACTGTACTTACGCTCCTGGATGGCATCCTCTAGCACCTTGACCTTCCCCGTCCGCTTAACCATTACAATGTTTTTATTATCTGGCGAGTCGATGGCAACTCCAGTGGAATCATAGCCGCGGTACTCCAACCTCTTCAGTCCCGTGACCAGCAGGTCGAGCACTTCCTGGCGCGATTTGGGAGTGAGGTAATTCAGATAAGCAAATATTCCTGAGAAGACAATTATTGGTTATTAATTTTGTTTTCTTTAGTAAAATCAATTTTATAAAAATAAAATAAAGTTTCAAGTTTGGAACACAAAATCCCTAAAGTTATTTAAGCGATAAAACCTTCTTTTACTCTTAATCTTGCAAAACTAATGTCTTTTAGCTTTTAAAATAACTATATACTTAAAAAAAATAAAATTAAACTTCCTTATTTAAAGAATTAAAACATGCAGTGTTCGTTTGAAAAAAATATTTGTTGACTATGCATGCTATACAAATAATATGTATGTATGTAAAATAGGTCAGAAAGGGGCGAAGATATACAAACGCCGAAATATTTTATTGCAAAAGAGACAACCAGTTATGAGGAAATTTTTACATATGCCAACTAAGTAACCTGTTTTGAATGGGCTTGAAGATTGTGATCGAGTGCAGAAATCGACTCGCATTTGTGGGCAATCACTGACGGTATTTCGGGTATATGAATATTATATAATAAAAAAGTAAATTCAAAACAAAATAAGACATAATAAAACAGTTATGTGCTTATCAATAAATATAATAGCACGCCACCTAATGTACTACAATAATTTAATATCTTACTTTTACCTTAAATATCTTTAAATAAATTCGATATTATTTATTATATCGATCATATGTGTATACATTATATAAATATAAATTGGGCTTATGTGATTGTAAACTACTTACCACACATTTTTAAAGTTATAAACTCAATCAAAAGTAAAGACTTTGAATATTATCTGTAATTTAAAAGGAAATGTTATATTAATTAATACTGCGTTCTAAATACCAACTAACTTAGTCCAAATTGCAAAACCAAACCACTCTTATTTAATGTTTTAATATGTATAAATGTAAAATACACGTGTAGGCATACTCGATAGACGAGCATTATCTTTATCTAATACATATACATAACTCCGTTCGGTAAATCAATCCTATAATATAGTAACAAAATATAAGATTCTGATAAAATAAATAAAACTTTTGGAAAATTTCAGTCGAGGCTGATAAGATTTTTGCTGATGTGCATTAAAAATATATTAATATTTATAGAAAGGTTAAATTTAATTACAATTCTATTTTGTTAGTCCAGTAATAATAATAAAAGAAAAAACAACTATTAGTTATAATAGAATTAGAAATGTAGTGAAAAATGGAAATGAAAAATAAACCAATCAAAGGAACTATAATGAAGGCGTGTAAACCATTAACATTTTCTGATATGGCCTTTTTAATAGAAAGATTTTCTTGAACGTTGATGCTGATCATATACATACTTAGTAGGGTCGAAAATTAATCCCTACTCCGACTGCCTTCAAACTTGTTCAATTTTGTTTTGGCTGTGAAATGTACGGACGGATAGGATAACTCTACACGGCTAGTAATGCTGATCAAGAATTTCTATATACTTTGTGTCGTAGAAAATACCTCCGTCTGCTTGTTGCATATGTTACATTGTTGATTTGCACTCGGTTCTAATTCGCATTTAATCCTTGGCTACTGGGTATATGGATTTTATTGTTTAATTGTCAGGGTGGTGGATATAAAAGTCTGCAGAGATAACTGAAACACACCCTGAAATGTGTTTTATCAACTGAATACTTCCTGTATCTGCTCCGAACTCACCGACTCCCCCGCTCAAGGCCTTACCATACTTGTTTAGTTGAGCTTACACAAATGGAAATTTCTTGCCATTTGAATTCTTATTTATCATTGACACAACATACACTTTTTGTTAACATTTACGCAGCACTATTTCTGACATATATACATACATATGTGCATATACTCAGAAAACACTTAAGAATGCCTATATATTGTTTGAGAACATTTTCAACCCTCGATTTTTTTGTTTCTCTTTTATTTACACATATGCCTATGTTAATATTAATTTATTTTTAGCCATAGGGTCTATTAAAATGTTTTAGTAGACGTCAAAGACAATGAATGTCAATTGATAAGAATTCTGGGTTTTCAAGTTTGTCCTGTTAGTTTAAAGAATCCAATTAAAAATTTCATGGGTTTAGTAACGTTTCCTTTCCTATTGTTTTTATAAATAAGAATATATAAAGAATGGTCAAAAATTATTCTCTTTTTTCGCTAAATTATAAAAAATGTCAAATTGTATGTTTGGAAAACTCAAACATATTTTTTAGACAAGCCTATCTTCTGCCGCTAAAAAAAATAATAATATTGACCTGAAAACTGAAAAGATTTGATTTTCCCAGATATATGTAGATACTTTCAAGATTATTTATATAAATGCATAATATGCATATATTTTTCGTACTTTCGCGACCGGATGTTATTTGCTTTTATAATTTAAACTAAAACCTTGTGCCCCACAGTTTGCACCAAGCATTTAGAAATCCTCATAGGGTGAATCATAAATTTGTTTAAGTTGAATTACATTAAAACTACAGGCCAAGTATTTTGACGTTGCTCTTAACTGTATGACAGTTTAGACTGTCACGTAATGCGTTACGTTGTTATTTTGCCGCTAACTGTGAATTCAATCAAAGATTGTGGGTTGACTCACTCACGCTGATTGAACTTACCGACAGAATTTGTTTTTTTAGAGCTAAATCAATTGTATCGTAAAGTTTTTTTTTGTGCTGCTTCACGCCTTACAAGAGGATGATATGTCCATATTTTTACGTTTTGTGGTTGATTTGCTAGTTTTCTTCGTGCCCAGTTCACTCTCGTTCTTTTATTATACCCTTGCAGGGTATTATAATTTCAGTCACAATTTCGCAACGCAGTGAAGGAGGCACCTACGACCATATAAAGTATATATATTCTTGATCAGGATCAACAGCCGAGTCGATCTAGCTATGTCCGTCTGTCCTTCTGTCCGTCTGTCCGTCTGTCCGTTTCTACGCAAACTAGTCTCTCAGTTTTGAAGCTATCTGAATGAATCTTTGTAGTTAGCCTTCTACATACTCTCACTCGTATATATGTCGGAACGGGCCGGATCGGACGACTATATCATATAGCTGCCATAGGAATGATCGGATAATTTTTACAAAAAATATTATAACAATTTCAGGTTTCAAAAGAATTCGCTCAAATTTGATAAATAGCCATTTTATTATACTCTACAATTTTGTGTAAGTTTTTTTAAAAATTTGACTAGTATATCATATAGCTCCCATAGGAACGATCGAGAAATTAATACAATTAAATTTATAACTTTTTCAGTTTTCAACTGATTTTCATCAAATTTGAGGTAGAGCCATTTTATATTAGTCCTAAATTTGTCAATTTTCATGAAAATCAGACGACTATATCATATACAGACGATCGTTTGATGTTGAGAAAAAATGCAAATCAGGGAATGTAAAACTGCAAATATAATATGTATAGGTGAATGAAATGAAAGCAGGTATTACTTCATTGTTTTTTAACACAAATAAATATAATTTATATTGTTGGGATTCCAAGTCATAGAAGTTCTATCTGCAAGGGTATATAAACTTCGGCGTGCCGAAGTTAGCTTCGTTTCTTGTTTAAAATTTAACAAGAAAGGGAGCTAGCTTCGGCACGCCGAAGTTTATATACCCTTGCAGATAGAACTTCTATGAATAAAAAACCATACAATATAAATGATATATATTTGTGTTAAAAAACAATGAAGTAATACCTGCTTTCATTGTATTCACCTATACATATTATATTTTCAGTTTTACATTCAAAGATTTGCATTTTTCCTCTACATCAAACGATCGTTTGTATGGCACCTATATGATATAATAGTCCGATTTTCATGAAATTTGACACAAAATTTAAGACTGATATAAAATGCCTATACCTAAAATTTGATGAAAATCAGTTGAAAACTGAAAAGGTTATAAATTTAATTGTATTAATTTCTCGATCGTTCCTATGGGAGCTATATGATATAGTAGTCCGATTTTCATAAAATTTTATGCAAAATTGTAGAGTATAGTAAAATGGCTCAAATCTCAAATTTGATGCAATTCTATTGAAAACTGAAAAAGTTAACAAATTTTTTGTAAAAATTTTCCGATCATTCCTATGGCAGCTATATGATATAGTCGTCCGATCCGGCCCGTTCCGACATATATACGAGTGAGAGTATATAGAAGGCTAACTACAAAGTTTCATTCAGATAGCTTCAAAACTGAGAGACTAGTTTGCGTAGAAACGGACAGACGGACAGACGGACAGAAGGAGAGGACAGACGGACAGACGGACAGACGGACATGGCTAGATCGACTCGGCTGTTGATCCTGATCAAGAATATATATACTTTATATAGAAATTATAATACCCTGCAAGGGTATAAAAATGATAGTCTTCGAGTTGTGTGTGGTGATGAACATATGATATACATACATATATTTGATTTATCGTGACAAAAAAAAAAAACAAGTCCAACCCCTGATTTAATATTCACAAATTCACTTAAAAATTTGGCGCATTGTTTATACGAACCCAAATATTTGCTAGATACCACAATCATATTTTACTGAAAAATTGCTATCTGACAATCTGTACAAGGTATTGTCCTCATCTTCAAACTTTCTGTTCAATACTTATAGAAGCCAATCCAAGCGATTCCTAAAAAGAGAATATTCCTTGGATCGGTTTCTCACCCATAATATATTATTTTAATCTAGTAATGCCGCTGTTTTTCCATTGACATTTTCGTTAAGACCAGATTGCAATAAATTTTGCTTGACTGCACTGTGGTTCAACAACCTTTTACTTACCTACATAATACCTCTACCCCGAATATTTAAAGATAAAAGCAATCTTTCTCGTTTACTTTGTCAGTGACATATTCGGGCAAAAAAATAAAAACCGTCAGAACCCTTATCACCTTATCTTCCCTTCTATTTCCCTAACGAGCTGTCCAACAATAAAGGCACTTGTGGCCAGGAAGTTCAATAAGAAAACATTGACAAGAAAGCCCTGGCAATTAATGAACTTTACCATGTCTGAATCTTTGTATTGGGCTAGAGTACTCAAGAGACAAACAACTAAAATATACAACCTATTCTGGTTTCTTTGTTATATTTAAGGACCCGTCATAAATTTACAGACTGGAAAAAAAAGGAAAGCCCAAAGAACATAGGGAATAATACAAATCTGTACATTCAATCTATACTTTATATCTATTATTATTAATTGATTAAACGATACGTAAACGCATTAATACGGGGAAAATCGATTTTATTAGCAAAAGAGAACCTTTTGATACAACGTAATAATAAATTTCGACTGTATGTTTATTCTTCTGAAGTAATAACCATGAACTAGGAATCTTAAGGTTACTTGACTCGCATAATACAAATGCTTCTTAGTGTCTGAAAAGCAATACACCATCGTTTCTGTTTACATGGGTTGCAAAACCTATTCGAGTACACAGTTGTGCCCTGCAGTTGTATTAACAAATTATTGGATATGAAGCTAATGCCAATCCAATGAATTGAAACGCAGTCAGCGAGAATAGGTGTAAGTCTCAACTTAAGCCGTTGCCTATGAGCCTGATTTTTTAATATTTGATAGAGGTGGGTGTCACCCCATATACACAAATTCAAGCTGCCGAAACAGGTATTTTATGTAAGACAATAAACGTTGGCTCCTCACACTTTTCGCCTTGGTAGTAATATTAAATTCAATGTAGGTTTGCTGCGTTGGCACCGGCACCGCCGAATCCAGCTATTGGACTTGAAATGCGCACAACGTCGCCAGTTTCAGCTGTGTGGATGCCAACTAGTCCGTTGACCACTTTCAGTCTCCTTCTCTGGACTCGCACTTACTTGAAATGCTTCTGCTGGTTGCGCTGCCGGTTTTCGCCTGGTTAACTGGTTGTGGCTGACTTCGCTTCGGAACTGGCAAGCTCTTAAACTGCCAACTTCGCTGTCGGAATAACACTGAGCGCACTTCGAAGAGCAGCGGGCGCTAAATGTGGTTCTTTTATAGGTCGCTGCTGCGCCACTAGCTCTCCGCCGCTGACGAATGCCCGATCCGATCCGCGACGATCGTTAATGTCAAAGAGCTCGATTCCGACCAACTCACTATGGAGCTGGGCCTCACATTGGTTGGCAAAGTTGAATATATAGGTAAAAGGTATTGTTATACGTATATATTCAACTATATACATATATATGTATAATATATGATACGTAATACATATTTAAATATATATGAAAGTAATAAAAATCTAAATAATAAAGTACTGAATGATTTTCGTTATTTTTTCTAAGCTAATTTACTTATTTTTTAACTCCAAAATACGTTAAAAAATGTCTTTAAGTTGGAGCAATTGGCAAATACTAACTAGAAGCACCTATTCCAATGTCAGGTAGGAATATGAGTTACTCGATTGATATTTCTTGTATATTACCACCAATTGAGTACACTTGTTGCCATGTAAACAAGATGAATATAATGATTCTTTCAGCTAACTTTTAAGTGGAGTTTGGATATAAGCCAAAATACGGACCAGCCTAGACCGACTTGGTAATTAAAACTGAATATTTTAAAGAATATGACACATAGACCTATAGACCCTAATGAAAAATATTTATTTTACCGATACTTAAAATTGATGTTTTGACCAAAAGAAGTAAACGTTGGCTCCATAGTCCGGCCGCCACGAATACCAAGACGAACAAGACCTGCGGGGATCGCGCAAAGCCGGTAACCGACTTCTCACTTAACGCCGTCAGCGCACCGCAGCAGTTGTTTCTGAAGCGTGAGAAGGTGAGCGACTGGGGCTTATTCTCTTTCTGCAAAAGAAGTGATGTCAGGGTGAAAACTTCGCACTGGCCAATAGCGGGTTGAAGGAATCCCAATAGAAGACTCTCCAATTGATTTAATTGCACATACCCCCATTGGTGTTGTGCCTTTGCGTGAAGTAAATTTGTTTGTATCCATAGTGTGAATATTATTTATCTGACGAAAACTACTTAATACTTTCCGCATAGTGAAAAAATAGAGAGGTTAATATATATACATTAAAATAATTCAAGTCCCGGACTTTATGTTTAGCTGCACTACACAGCCTTTATATTCTTTATTGGTTTACAAAAAATACTTTCGAATTCTTACACATGAGTGTATTTGTATTATTAGAGCACAACAGTCAGCGCCAGCAAAATTTAATCCGCAATCTCGTTCAAATCTAAAATATCCAGTATTATATATGTATAAAGGTCGTTGCAGAATGTATTACCTATTCCTTTAGTGACCAGAAAATGGTGTTTAAAGGAAACTAAACGTAAAGTTTGGTTGTTGAGTCTAAGTATTGCCAAATGAAACCGGTAACCGCCGAAGACTCGCGCCACCGGTTTAAAGCATTAATAACATCAACGGTACAATATAAATATTTATGATTTCTTTTTTCAATATTACCGGTCCGTCTGAAATACGCACGCATTAAACCAGTTTGATTTTTTAAATTTTATTTTAAATTTTCCCACCCATACGCTATTACGTGCGTAATTCCCTGACCTTGACTCCCATCTGAAAGGAAAAGTGATGCTGGCCCTAGCGCATCTGAAAACCAGTCTGAAACTGGCCCCAGTTAATATACATATTTTAATATACAAGCTTTGGCCGAGAGACATAGCGTTTGTGGCCCTCTTTTAAATCTTACAGAATTAATGTCAAATGGACCTGTGTCCTGGTCTAGCTTAAACAATCTAACTTTTGCAATTATATCGCTGCAACCTTAAGACGGTGTTTATGTACATCAGCTGTTCCAATATTTTTCTGGAAACTCCAATACCTGAGCAAAAGAAAATACTTCAAATATGTAAACTATTTTCTTAAAGCTGTGGGGTTTCAGTCGAGGGCCTTTCTTTGTACAAGTTTTTGCTGCTTACGACTGCTTTACGAGTTGCTTTAAGGTGGTATTGGTAACCAGAAGTATCCGATCGACTCGTCTGGGCGGCCTTGCCGTTGGAGCGGCCTCTTACCTTTTACTTGCATTCAACTGCGGTGGCTGCCGAGGATTGGTATGGCCGGGGCCAGAAGGTGCCACTTATCCAATGTTGAATTAATTAAGCACGGAAGAGCTGGCCGCCTTTCCGGGGGACGGTAACAACTGCAATTCTTACCTCTTTCCCGTTGGTTCACCAAGGTACTCAAATATTCGCCTTCTAATTTTCAATTTTGACTCTTTGCGCCACGTCAGACTGCCAAGTGGAAAACAAAGAAAAAACAAGTTTTAAGTGCCAGTCGTGTACAGAGAAGGTGGGTGCAGTGTTACTGCTTATCAAAGTGTCGATAAGTGAGAAACCATTATCAGAACTTGTTTCCCGGCAGCTGTGAGAGGTGTATTTTGATGATTTTTGCCCGTTTGGATAATATAGGGCCATAAGGAAAATATAAAAATCGTTCTTCTTTGTGTTTAAGCTTTTAGGTCCGATTACAACCAAATTCTAATTTCATCCTAAAGTTACATTTACAATGCTACAATGCTTTCCCAAAATAATTTTCCTCAGTCCTGAGGGTACTCGATACATCAATTATTCATTGGGTATTATTTGGTAGAGAAAGTATATTTCCCAAGTTTGCTATAATATCCATTGAAACCTATATTATACAAAGTACAACTACAGTATCCAACCCGTAAACCTTTAAATTAAATAAGAATAGATTGCTACATTCACATATAAAGAATAAACATATATATATATAAGGATTTTAAATAAAACCCCCATTTCCCGTTGGCTATTTTCTTTTTAATACGCTTTTATTTTAACTTTTTATTATTATTATTAACATGCAGTTAAGAAATGAATTAAACTATTGGTTTTTGAAGTGAACGCATGTATGCTAACTCTAAAGAAGAGTTTATAAGTCTTACCTTTATTTAATGTTTGAAAAAGAGCTAAATAACGTTTTAAGACCTAAATTACCAAAAAGCATCTAACAGCCAACTATTTCATTTTTCTACAATTTGGAACTGTATTTCTAAGGTCATGTCAAAGGGCAAGAAAATCGTATTCCTTTTAATATATCATTTTACTTTTAGTTCAATTAACATAAATATTTTTTTATTTTTATTTTTTTTATAAATGTCTTATGAATATTTTGTCAAAATTTTATAACGATCACATCAAAAATCAGGAAGTTATAGGTAGTTAAACCGAGCCCGTTTAACAGTCAATGTATGTGTGTATGAACATGAGAAAGATTGAAGGTCTTTACTGAATAGTGTTATTTTTAAAGATACAATTTTTGAGCTAACTTTGAACGATTTTCTACACCAATTTTTAGAAAAGTTGCTTATTTTGCACTTTACACTTACGATAAGCATTTCTAAATTTCTTCTTTTTTATTATAACCTTGCAGGGTATTATAATTTCCGTCAGACGTTTGCAACGCAGTGAAGAAGGCACCTCCGACCATGTAAAAAATACATATGTATATATTCTTGATCAGCATCAACAGCCGAGTCGATCTAGCCATGTCCGTCTCTCCGTTTTTACTAGTCTCTCAGTTTTGAAGCTATCTGAATGAAACTTTGTAGTTAATATATAGAAAAATACTCTCACTCGTATATATGTCGTAGCTGCCATACGAATGATCGGACAATTTTTAGAAAAAAAATTATAACATTTTCAGTTTTCAACAAATTTTCATCAAATTTGAGATATACCAATTTTCTTTTATTCTACAATTTTGTGTTAAATTTTATGAAAATCGGATTACTATACTATAATACAATAAAAATTATAACTTTTTTAGTTTTCAACAGATTTTCATCAAATTTAAGCTATAGCCATTTCGTATTATTCTACAGTTTTGAATAAAATTTTATGAAAATCAGACTACTATATCATATAGCTGCCAAAGGAACGATCGAGAAATTTATACAATAAAATATTATAACTTTTTCAGTTTTCAATAGATTTTCATCAAATTTGAGATATATCAATTTTATATTATTCTACAATTTTGTGTAAAATTTTATGAAAATGGGACGACTATGTCATATACATAGGTGCCATACAAACGATCGTTAGATGTAAAGGAACAATGCAATTCTGTGAATGTAAAACTGCAAACATAATATATAGGTGAATGAAATGAAAGCAGGTGTTACTTCATTATTTTTTAACATAATTATATATAATTTATATTGTATGGATTCCTAGTCATAGAAGTTCTATCTGCGAGGGTATATAAACTTGGGAGTGCCGAAGTTATTTTCCTTTCTGTTTTTTTTGTCATCTGTCTACAAAGTAAAAGTAAAAATAATTAATATGTTCAATGTATGACGGTAAAAGATACAATATTCAGACCGAAATAAAACTCATTTTATGCCAAAAGAAGTTCATAACAAGAAAGGAAGCTAACTTCAGCACGCCGAAGGATTTAATGCAATATAAATTATATATATTATTGTGAAAATATATAGGAGACTAACTGCAAAGTTTTATTTAGATAGCTTTAAAACTGAGAGACTAAATTGCGACATGGCTAGATCGACTTGGTTGTTGATGCTGATCAAGAATATATAAACTTTATATGCTCGGAGGTGACTCCTGCTCTGCAAACTTCTGACTGAAATTATAATACCTTGCAAGGGTATAAAAATACACTCGAAATGCGGTAGGTCTTAATAGCTTATGCTCTTAATCCGAATTCCTGCTCTGACAATAACGTTTTAGTATGGACCCCGAAAAAATGTACATTTAGTGAATACAGAAAACATTGAACTTTGGCTTGGAGTTGTTTAACAAATAGATTGTTTTGATCGACCTCTGTTCGACGAGAAAATCTACGAAGACTAAACGCTAATGATTCTAAAAGATCTTGATCTCTACATTGCTAAATCGAAAAGTCTCCGTGACGTGCCAATTTGGAGTAAAGACTTTATTAAACCAACGCAACAATAACAGAAGAACCACAAATTTCAGCAGGTTTTTGTTGGCACTACGTTAAAGCGAATAAGATGACGGGAATTACAGATTTTCGAATGATTTTATTTATACACTCTGTGGCCCGAATTCTCACAATAAAAATAAATAATAAATTAAATACGTTATTTAATACTCAGAAAAGAATTGACCAAAGTGGGGTTGACCGCAGCAAGTTCCTCTTCTTGATAGCTTTTATTCAATTATATTACCAGAATGGAATGAAAAGATGTCCACAAAATGAGCAGCACAGGTAATAAAAAAAACTTTAGTAATTTTAAATTTAAAAAAATTCTAGCATATTTCTCCAGATTTCGATCAAAGTCAGTCGACTCTTTCTGAGACCAAGAAGAAACACAAGCTCCTGCTTAAAAGATTGGATGAACTCGATCGAATATTTAGCCGTTGGACTAGCATGTTAAACAATCTTCTTTCCAAAAGTTGTCAGGACTAATCTAGGTCCTGCCAACGGCTTGGGCCATGTCTCGGCATCGGTTAGAGTCGGGACAGTATAAAAAAGTACAGTACACGCTCCAATACAGAAAACATCGTGTTTTTTTCAACACTACGCAGTGCATATTTCTTTTACAATTCACATTCAATTAAGCTTCGAAATACAAACCTCCTGACGAAATATACAAATATAAAAGAAAGTCGTGTTAGATATATATATATATATATATATATATATATATATATATATATATATATAATTTACACCACTTATAACTCAAGAACGGTAAAACAAATTTGGGTGAAAAGGAAGCTAACTTCGGCACGCCGAAGTTTATATACCCTTGCAGATAGAACTTCTATAACTAGGAATCTATACAATATAAATTAAATATATATTTGTGATAAAAACAATGAAGTAATACCTGTTTTCATTTCATTCACCTATACATATTATATTTGCAGTTTTACATTCACAGATTTGCATTTTTCCTCTACATCAAACGATCGTTTGTATGGCACCTATATGATATAGTCGTCCGATTTTTATGAAATTTTCCACAAAATTTAAGACTTATATAAAATGGCTATACCTCAAATTTGATGAAAATCAGCTGAAAACTAAAAAAGTTATAAATTTAATTGTATTAATTTCTCGATCGTTCCTATGGGAGCTATATGATATAGTAATCCGATTTTCATAAAATTTTACACAAAATTCTAGAGTATAATAAAATGGCTATATTTTAAATTCGATCCAATTCTATTGAAAACTGAAAATGTTAACATTTTTTTGTAAAAATTTTCCGATCATTCCTATGGCAGCTATATGATATAGTCGTCCGATCCGGCCCATTCCGACATATATACGAGTGAGAGTATATAAAAGGCTAACTAAAAGTTTCATTCAGATAGCTTCAAAACTGCATAGAAACGGACAGACGGACATGGATAGATCGACTCGGGGTTTGATCCTGATCAAGAATATATTTACTTTATATGATCGGAGGTGCCTTCTTCAGTGCGTTGCAAACTTCTGACTGAAATTATAATACCCTGCAATGGAATAAAAATAACACCAAACGAAATGTTACATAAAACGAAGCCATCTGGTGGCGAAACGGAGTTCGTCGGACTTGCTAGTACAATATAAATTCGATGTATTTATGTTAAAAAACATCAAAGCAATGCCTACTTTCTGTTGCATTCTTCTATACTTATAGTATTACACATACAGTTTTACATTCACAGTTTTGCATTTTCCTCTTGTAAAATAGTTAAACCAAAATCGCTGTTAAATTGAAAAAATGATATCGTTAACTCACTTTCGCTTCAAGTGAACCTTGTATCAACTGAACCAATATCGGGAGTGCACAAAGTAAGAGTGCACAATATTAGTTAGATTATGAATGATGGTTGTAAAATACAAGTGTATAAAATTGTCGGCAACCCGATTTTAGCTCTCTTAGGATAAGTTGTTACTCCATTTTATTATTTTTAGGCTTCTTCTGTATATTGGATTTTGTTTGCTTTATTATGCATATTTCGCTAAAAACAGCGGATAGCTTGCTAAGCTTTAATAAACGTTAATTGGAAATTAAAATGATGCTCGTAAACCGACCGTAAGAGTGTGACACCCTCGCTTTTAGTTGGCACCATCATCGGGTTTAGGCAGGCAATGAGCAGCAGCTGAAGTTATATGTCGGGGTGTTGAAGGAAGTTTAACAGAGCTTGATTGAGAGCGTTGGTGAAAATCCGCCATCGTCATAAAAGTTAAGCGAATAACAAATGTGTCGGCGACCAGCCTTGTAAATAATTTAAATGTAATCGTCAACATCCGCAGTGGCATTAACCAACTGCCAACAACCACAACCATCGAACAGAGTCTTCTTTCTTTATACCCAAGTCACATGTTCCCGTTCTGCTTCTAGAAAATGGCCTAAAAAGACTTTTGAAAGTTGTAAATTAAATATTTATTCCAGTTTGTAAATATTTTAATGTCAATTATTAAGGCACTGCTCTTGTCGGAACCACAACGATCGAACAATCTATTCCATCCTTCTAGCTTACTCCCTGTAAATAAGTTTTGATTTTAATTTAAAATACAAAGTATTAGATTAATTGCATAAACAATTTAGAAAACTTTTAACAGACTCCCGATTACACCCTTTTCCGTGGTTTCTCAACAAAATAATTTTATGTCAAGCATAATTAACAAAAGTTAATATTTAAGAAAAAACAACCAACAATTTTATATAATAGCTAATATCATCTTTTTGGTGTTTTAAAAAGCTTAAATATATCGAAATGAAATCATATAGTTCTATAGATTTAGCCCCAAAATCGGGGCAAAAGCCCAGAAGTCTGCCTTATAAACGACAAAGTTTAAAAAAAAAATTGGGTTAATCTTTGTATTTGTATTTGTTAAATTTTAAAATTTAAGTTCCTGAATTATAAAAAGGTTCTTTGTGTTCAATATTATTTTCGTAAAGAATCAACTCTAGTCGATGTATTAACAAAATTATAAAGAAAGAGTGTTATCAATTAAAGGTTTCAAAACCCTGTAATATCTCTACACCTTTTCTGGGAATTAGTCGTTACAGACACAAGCCCTTTCAGCCACCTACATAAAGAAACGATTCTTGATAAGTCAGAAACATTATTGCTTGCACTAAGAATCCAATTTCCTAATATTTGTAAAAATCAGATTTGGAATAAAAATGATAAAATAAGTTTAAAATTTTTTATTTAAATTTTATTTTCTTAAAATTTAATGTTTTTCTTTAGTTTTCAGAGGGCAAGAGAGAGCTTTAATTGATTTGTATTTATTAATTATTCCGGATTTTAACTTTATTTTTTTTCGAATTCTGCAACGTCTCTCGCTTGTTCTCTATTAAGTAAAAATGATGTGGGAATTAAAAAAAAAGCATTTCTTACTGAAGTGAACTACCTAATGGAAATACCTACATATATGTGCAGTTTTGAATTCCCTTGTATTTTTTATGTGAAATACTCATTTAAAAGTTTTATTTTAACCTTATTCTTTAAATCGTGTTTAAAAATATGTATAGCAACTCTTGATTTTCGTAGGAATATACAAATTGTTTGCGTTATTGAGTGTTGGTAAGCAAAGAACTAAGATAATATATGTTCTTAAATCAGAGAAACGTAAGTAAAAGCGTAGCAGGCAAATTCGGTGGTTAGCGGTTCAAGTCAACAAGTTAAGTAGTGAGACTAAAGGTCAACTAAAGTTTAATATAAGTATATTGTAGACGTAAAAGCCAAATAATAAGAGAAAATCCAAACGGCTATAACATATATGCTGCCCGCGACGCTGTCCCTTCAACTACAATTTTTGGGCATCAAAGTTACTGATTATGCAATTGACCCAAGATTTCATCTGAACGCACTCAATCCTAATATTAATGTGATCAGTGGCTAAAGGGTTCCACATAAATTACGCGTTTTCCACCTACGGCGGAGAAGTGCGGAGTATTGTTTTCCGTCTGACAAGCCTTCAGTAGAATCAAGCTAAAGGAGTTACTACAAAAATTGGTTCCAGATCTCGAAATAAATTAAAAGAATCCTTATTAAGAGTAAGGGAAACCAAAGTTCCGATACAAATATCTGCGATACCCGGACAAGGCTCCCTATTGATTTTCTTTTTAGCTATATATTTCAACAGGTCCAAGGACCCACGACGTGCACCCTCGCGAAATTTCGTCATCTTCAAGACGTGCTGTTTATAGCAATTGTATATCGGTTTTATTGTCGTTCCCATTTTGCTTAGAAGGGAAGTGTTGTCCCCAAAATGGCAAGGCTTGATTTTTATATTTTCTTGCAACACGGAATCTACCTTTCTATAATTAAAAAAATTATGACACTTTTATTAGGTTGGACGCAGCACTTTTAGCAATTTACAATAAACATTTTCTCTGTATATATAAATGTAAATATATCTTATTATACATATGTATATGGTTTTTTAATGGGAAAAATTTATTTCCTACTACGGCTTAATCGATTATATAAATATGTATATTTTCCTTGCGGCTTGAAACTCGAAATTCAAGAAAACTTCATTTATTTGTAGATTGCTGCCGATTGGACAAAGGCTTGCGTTTCAGAATGGTTTTTGCAGTTATGGGAGATTGTGTCTAATCCAACTTATTTAAAATTTTCTGTATTATTGTATAAAGACGATTAATAATAACAAACTCGTCGAGTTCTGTTTACAAAGGTTACATAAGAATAATATCAGAATCAGAGCAATGAAATTGTTAAGACATTCACTTTATCCAATATTTTCTAAGTCGTATCTTCCATGTTTACTCAGTTTTGTGATTTATTATTGTACTATTTTACTAATGAAAAATATACATTTCCCTAAGTTTGTGGCTCAAATTTTGTGTACAAATGTATACAAAATATAATGTATACCTCTATAGGGTATTATGACTTGGCTCAGAGGACTATAAAGGAGTTCTTTCCGGAACTATAAATTGTACAAAAACATATTACATATGTATATAGTTCTATATATACAACACGAATCGATTTAGCCTTAGATTAACATACATGGAATACCTTCAGCGTCTCTTTTGATGTGTCTGGATAAAAATATTAATTGCTTTGAAGTTTCCCACTAAGAAACTCTCTCTTTACAATGGGGGTGCCCGCACTCCAGCTTTGTTTGCGTTGTCTGAGATCTGCTCATGTTATCTGACCGCTTTGTCCTTCACAGCTTTCGACTAAGGGCCATTTGGCCATGCACTACAGATATAAAACAGAAAATAAAAAAAGGGATTCAATAAAACATAAACAAACAAGTAAAAAGTTATAGTCGCATACATCTTTACGGTTGATGTACACTGTCACTCTAGAGAATATAACATTTTTGTAGTGAAAGATAGCAGAAATTATTTTTTCGATAGCAGTCTTCTTAAAAGCCTCTTAATGAAAGTACTTAAAAATTTTGAGATAGCTTACTGCGCAGTCAAATTGAACAAATAGAGAATCTTATCATAAGATAAAAACCCTTAAAAGAAAAAAATACGAACTTTATTATACCCTTGCAGGGTATTAACATAACATAAAATATATATATTCTTGATCAGCATCTGTCCATTTCTACGTAAATTAGTCTGTCAGTTTTGAAGCTATCTGAACGAAACTTTGCAGTTAGTCTTCTATACACTTTCACTCGTATATCGTATATCATTTAGCTGCCATAGAAACGATCGAGAAATTAGTACAATTAAAAATTATACCTTTTTCTGTATAGCCCTTTTATATTATTCTACAATTTCAGTTTTAATTTTATGAAAATTTGACGACTAAAAATGTTATAATTTTTTTTTTGTAAAAATTTTCCGATCATTCCTATGGCAGCTATATGATATAGTCGTCCGATCCGGCCCGTTCCGAAATATATACGAGTGAACAGCAAAGTTTCATTCAGATAGCTTCAAGACTGAGAGACTAGTTTGCGTAGAAACGGACAGACGGACAGACGGACATGGCTAGATGGACTCGGCTGTTGATCGTGATCAAGAATATATATACTTAATATAGTCGGAGGTGCCTCCTTCACTCCGTTGCAAACTTCTGACTGAAATTATAATACCCTGCAAGGGTATAAAATGTATCTCCGAATCAGATTCAGTAACCCCAAAAACCTAATCAAATTATGTAATTAAGCTTATATTATAGAAAATAATTTAGTTTAATAAAATAATTTGTTTGCTACTGAAAAATGTTTATTTAATATTTATATTAATGGTACTTACCGAGGCACAGCTCCCATAAAAAAAATGCGTATACTTCAAGATAATATTTAATTTATTGAATTTTTTAAAAATAAACTTATAAAATATAAATTACATATATAAGAAGAAAACATAACTTAGGGAGTTGCATAGTTTTTTGTTAAATAAAATTCTTATTTTTTAGATAATTTTAGGGTTTCTATTCCAATTTATTTTTTACTTTAAGTATTTTATTATTTCAATGAGCACTACCCTGCTTAACTACTCAGGATTCGGTTGGTTTGATTAATGTGCCAGCATTTATTTTTAACTTGGATATATTTTGTTTTCGTTAACCTTTTTGTACACGGCTACAATTTATTGATAATGGTTTATCTTATACTCTAACTCTGGCCTAATATGAATAATTTATTTACATTTGCATAGTTACGATCTAATAGGGACGTTGCACATCCGGTTCCGGTTCTTTGGTTTTTTATAGAACCAATATTTAAACATTATCTAATATTCTACCCACAGTATAAGGACAGTTTATAGAAAACTTTACCTGTAGTCGTGAATTTATTTACGATTTTGCAAACATTTGAATATTATGACTATGCGCTTGCTTGTTTTTATTGAGCTATAGGTTTTATATGTGTATATACACTGAATTGTACGGCTCGCTATGAGGACTAACGATTCAAACTACGCAGCACTCACTTAAATGCTATTAAGAAAGGCACTTGACATTTAAAATTAAGACTTGAGTCAAACAGTATCAGAAGTTCAACAAATTGTAAATGTAAATGTCATGAAAACAAACTTTAATTACCCATATATGTAAGTAAACAAATTTGCGCTAGAAGGTAGTTCATTAACGCAGAGACTAATTTGGCTCATGGAAGTAACACTAAGGTAAACCCCTCACACATCGATAGCCGAAAATGCTACCCTATCCGGCTCCAACCTGCCCCATTTGTTCATTACCCCATTTTCAGGCATCTCTGCCAGATCCAGAGTCCAACCAATCACCTTGGCACGTATGCACAAGCTATTAGCTTTTTGACCTGCCCTGGCCCCAATAAGGATAGTAATGTCGGATATTAATTGCTCTCATACATTTGTAACGCACTAATCTGAAGCACTCAGTAAGGAGTTGCGACCATCTCTAACTTGATTGCCGGAACGCGAGGAAGCAGAATGTTTATATAAATATGCCGCAACATTTGTTTCCGTTTTCGAGCGAGCATTTGGGTTTGTTATCTGTACAAATGAACTATTTCTTTGACTGAGCCCTATTAATTTTTAATGTCTGACGAATAGTATCCATGCCCCCGACCGCCAAATTTTCCTCTTTGTCTCTCTTAATATAATCTTACTGGTAGACAATCAAAGTTAAATGATTGCAAATATCTTTTTGAAATTAAGATGATCTAACTAAGTCATATACTCATACTCATATTTACGACAATTTGTCAGGAGAACCAATCTGAAAGATAAACAAAGACTTTCGACGTAGTTAAAACCAATTCTATTCCTACTGCTATTCCTCTTTAATAGAAAATTTTTGAGAAGAAGACTTCTTTGTTAGATATTTACACTGATTGCTGAATACTGAAAACTTATTTGTGCTAAAAGCCAGCTTATTCTTCAGACTCAGGAGACAGGGAAACATTTAATAGCCTCTTTAATATGAACTTGGGATTGCCTGGAGTGTTAAGTGCAGGCTAGAATTATCCTTGTATTGTCCTTTGTTGGCAATTCTCCTCGAGCCTGAAAGGGTTTGTGTCTGTAACGACTAATTCCCAGAAAACTCGTTAACTGTACTGGCTCGATCTGCCGTTTCAATAAGTAGACCGTCACTACCAGGTGGGTCCCTATTCCTGCCCATGGATGCAGTATATACGTGGGGCTCATAGTCCAGCGTGCTCTGTCATCCGTAATAGAACTGCGAGCCCACAGCCACGCCGGTGGAGAGAGTGCGTGGGGCGGTGCCGTCGTAAGAAAGCTGCGTCTGCAACATCGGCGCCTTTGTGCGGCGCAACGTCGAGGTGCCACCAACTGTCATGGGAATTGGAACATGGCCCACTGAGGCCATGGCCAGTGGAGAGGGCATCGGAAGCGCATGAGTGGGCGGATGTGCAGGAGAAGCTCCAGCCATGGAGGTTGGCGGCGTCGGTGAGTTACTTGGTCGCTGAAGCACCCCCATGCCTTCGGCGTTTATGATATAACCTCCCCTGATAGTCGGCGCTGTTGTGTATTGAGCTAGCGAGGAAATAGGTACCATGGTACCTTTCGAGGGGAAGTGAAAATGGAATCAGAGCCAACACTGGCTAACGGGATTACTTACTTATGGCACTACTTCGGGGAGCAGTGGATCCAATAACAATAGCGGGCGCCAGGATTCCCGCCACTGGACCCTGACCCGCGATGCTGGTGGCTACAAATGCTCCCGGAGGGGGAGACAGGCCTATAACGTCGGGCGACTGTTGAGCCCCTACCAAAACGGAATTTGTCATCAGGCCGGAGACGGGACCTGAACTAACCCCAGCTGTAAGCTGAGATGGGGATAAGCCAGCGTATAGACTGCTCGCCGGCGCGTACGTCAAATAGTTCTAAATAGGTATTAGCAAGGGCGTAACCAGAAGTACGGAGAAGGACGTGATTTTACATTACTTACTTCGTTTTGGGACACGCTTGGCAAAGGCAGTGAGGTTGTCAGGTCGATGTCACCGTCTATTTCGGAAATTGTGTCGTTAAAGCCGCTCGGAATAGTTGTCTCTTCAACTAAGCCTCCTGAAACTCCACCACCCTTGGTCGAGGAGTTTGAGTGTGTGTCAGTAGTGAGGCCACGGCGCTTCTGAAGGACTAATCTAATAGCGACAATCATTATCGAAAATACAACCCCGAGAGAGCCCACGACAAGCAGGTACAAATACAAACGCTCTTGGTCATCTGTTAATATTTTAAAGAAAGATTACATTAAACGGATAATGTGTAGTACTAAATAAATTGGTGCAATTTCTACAAAAAATTTTTGTGACTCAGAGGATTATTTGAATATATGATGGTCTTACCCTCCAGACTCAAGTCCGCGCTATGTGTCATCACAGGATTCACGTCATTACTATCCACATCTGCAACGAGGGAACTGTTCGTCATAGTCTGATTGACAGACGGACTAGTCCCAATTCCCTGCCCAAGTCCGTTGATGCTATTCCGTCGTCCTGGCGAAGTTGCATTGCTGTACAGTTTTGGAATCGCCTCCGACTCTTTGTAGATCAGTTCATCATCGTAAAGGTCGTTCATATCGCCCTCAAAGTCTTCAGATTCGTCTGTCTCCACCTCCGATTCGTTAATTTCCTTGAGAACTTGCCTTGGCACTAATTGAGTACATAAAACGGAGTGTTCCAAGTTGAGCCATACCCTAGCTATATCAGTCACTCTATTGCCTTAAGGATCCACTTACCGCATGTGTAAACAACCTTTAAGTACATCCGTGAATTTGCTTGACAAGGACTTCCAAAGGTATTAGCATCTGCAGCCAAGTTGCATCGCCTTCGTCCGTGGCAAATTTGCATCACAGTTTCCGTGGCAAATGAGGCCAGACACGCTATTGTAGACGTTACAAAATCAGAGAACGCGATTTAAATTCTCCTTTGAAGACTTACTTTCTTCACGAACTCCCTGCGGCTGGGGGCATTGGATGCTCTCATACTCAGTTCTGCCAAAGCTGGCGCTGTATACAGCAATCCGGGAGTACGGATTGCACTCCAGTTGGGCAACATCGTTGTGACATGCAACTTTACTTCGAAACTCGTCTGACAAAAAAAAATAGACTTTAACCATAAAATTGAAATGTTCGTTGGCTATTTTTAACCATCCAGAATTAAAGAAATGGAAATATCTTTTCTGGATTTTAACTAAGATAAAAATAAATAATTTAATTAATTAAATTAAAAAAAAAAATATTTGTCATCTAAATCTTAGGAATCATAGGACCTCAATAGGGCGATGGTATTTACCCAGGCGTCTATATGGGCCATATAATACATTATGATTATACCTATTATATATATAGCACACCGTCATTTCACGATCTATAGCAAAGTTGCAACAAATTATTAAACTTACTAACTAAACTGCAAGGTTTAAAATAATGATGTATTTCCTAAGGGATTGGTTTAAAATGGAATTGTTTTTGTGTTTTAAGAGAATAATACTTGAGCACTTGCAACTTCTCATAGGTTTTCCGCCCAATGCGCTTTGTATAAAATTTGTGATGTAGCTTTTTCTTTCCGAAGGTATTAAAAACATAAATAATTTCGCGAAACCGACTTCTAATTAGCTTATTTAAGTTAGCTCTTCACCTGACTGGACTTTAAGAAAAAGCACGAAAACCTCTTAGAGGTAAACGGAGCACCGATACATCGTGTCAAATTAATTGATGTATTTGGATGCTGACGGATAGAAGGACACGATGTGTGCGGTTCCCAGAACCGGACACAGTAACATTAAAACTATTATTTAAATATTATTGCTACGAATCCAATGCACCAGTCCCAGAGTCACCATTTGCCTGGTCCACTTGATCAGAGCCTAATTCAGATTGAAACAAAGCGCAACCTTTGCTAATGTTGCTATGTTGTTTTTGGCACTGACTACTTACAAGGACGGCATTTGTAGGCAACTTCCACAATTTTCCTGCGCTTTGGGCATGGGTCACTGCTGATTGCATTGGAGCTGGCCGTGCTGCTGTGATAGCTGCTAGTTCCGGAAGTGTCGCCCACTCCACTGGCACCCTGTCCATAGAACTGCGGAGATCCGTGAAACTTGCAGTGCTTCTTCTTTTGACAAGCCTCGACTACTGTCTGCAGCAAAGAGTACTAAAAGCACGGAAATGGAAGAGAACAAGTATTAGTAGTGCTCCGTCTGTGTAGGTGAATTCCCGCCCTCTCACCCTGCACATTTAAAGTGCAAACAGAGAAAACTAGGGGTAAACGCAGTCTGAAGAACTCAACTTTGCGAAAGCGCAAACTTTGCAAATTGAAATAAAATATTTGCAGTAAAAAGGTAATGGAAGAGTTATTGGTTGCCCTTTATTCAATTCACATTTTAAGCAGGAGAAAGAGTTTGTCACGCTTTATATTTGATTTGATTTACTTAACTGTGCTTTATCCACCGACTTAAAAATCAAAAGAAACAAGAGCTGCAGTTTGTATACCCTTGCAGCTTGCTATTGGTTTAAAGGAAAAATCGATTTGGACATTCTAGAAATCACACTAAAGTTTTATATAACATTTAGTAAGGATTTAAACAATTGACTATTGAAAGCTATTATAAACAGTCATCTGATTTTTAATTAATTTTTATTTAAGTTAAAACGTTATTTGCCTGCTTTTGTTACATTTACCTATGCATTCACAGTTTAGCACTTTTATCTACATATATCGGTCTTTTCTATGGCAGCTATATGATATAGTAGCCCGATTTCATAAAATTAAGTTAATTCCACGTCAGAGGAGATGAAAATATATTTAGAATTAGCGAAGTTATAATTTTTGTTGGATTAATTTCTCGATCGTTCCCATGGTAGCTATACATGTATATGGTAGTCCGATTCATAAAATTAAATCTAAATTTTAGATTAACACAAAATAACTATATGCGAAAATATGTTTAAAGCATTAAAAAAATCTTTTGTTTTTGCTTATTGAATTAAATGTGTGCTATTTGACAGACACCACTGCAGTGCACTGCAAGTCAACGAAAATTCAAAATATACTTTCGGCATATTTATATACATATATACATATGTAGGTCCTTTAGTTCCATTTTCCCCGAAGAGATAACCGAAGCGTTTCCATGAATGATGCAACCACACATATTAAGACAATTGCCAGCAGCCTTGTTAGTATAAAACTTGCATGTACGCTCAGACTAGAGGTTAACAGATCTATGTATTCCACAGATAAAAATACAATAACCACAAAAAAAAAAAAAAAAAAAAAAACGACAGTTGAGGAATCAGCTAAATCGTCTGACCAAAAAATTGTGGAAATGTTTGTAAGCTTTTTTCAGGCGCCTGCTTCTCCAGCCGCTGCTAAAATTAGATCAGCACTCATCTACTGGGATTAACTTCTAAAACTGCTGCTTCTTTAAGGTTCAGATGCAGCAGAGGCCGAAGTTTCGTTATAATTGTTAAAAAATCTCTATCTTAAGAGTTTCAAAATATCTCAAAACAACAAAAAGGCAAATTGTGAATTTTGTGAGTGAAGTTTATGTTCATTATAACTTATATTCTTGTAATTTATTTAATTTACTTTCGTGAAACCCAAGATAAGTCAATGTACGGGGTTCTCTAATTTTAGTCAGTAGCTTGCAACGCAGTCTAGCAGTTATTTCCCACCCTATAAAGTATACATGCATATTGTTAATCAGCATCAACAGCCGAGTCGATCTGGTAATGTTCATTATATCCGATTATATGCAAACTAGTCTCTCTGTTTGACGCTATTCGAATGATATACAGAATTTATATTATTTTATATTTAAATATATATATATATATTTTTATACCCTTGCAGGGTATTATAATTTCAGTCAGAAGTTTGCAACGCACTGAAGGAGGCACCTCCGACTATATAAAGTATATATATTCTTGATCAGGGCCAACAGCCGAGTCGATCTAGCCATGTCCGTCTGTCCGTTTCTACACAAACTAGTCTCTCAGTTTTGATGCTATCTGAATGAAACTTTGCAGTTAGTCTTCTATATACTCTCACTCGTATATATGTCGGAACGGGCCGGATCGGACGACTATATCATATAGCTGCCATAGGAATGATCTGAAAATTTTTACAAAAAAAAATTATAACATTTTTAGTTTTCAACAGAATCTGATCAAATTTGAGATATAGCCATATTATTTTACAATTTTGTGTAAAATTTGATGAAAATCGGACGACTATATCATATAGCTCCCATAGGAACGATCGAGAAATTAATTCAATTAAAAAGTATAACATTTTCAGTTTTCAACAGATTTTCATCAAATTTGAGATATAGCCGTTTCATATTATTCTACAATTTTGTGTAAAATTTTATGAACATCGGACTAATATATCATATAGCTCCCATAGGAACGATCGAGATATTTGAGAGGAATGAGAATGGCGGTGGCTGTTGTCGGAAGACTGACAAGCGCGGTGGCGATAACATTTTTAGTTTTCAACAGAATTTAATCAAATTTGAGATATAGCCAATTCATATTATTCTACAATTTTGTGTAAAATTTTATCAAAATTGGACGACTATATCATATAGCTCCTATAGGAACGATCGAGAAATTAATTCAATTAAAAAGTATAACATTTTCAGTTTTCTACAGATTTTCATCAAATTTGATACATAGCCATTTTATAAGAAATAAAAGAAGTTAATAAAATGAAAGATTATAATTTCTTCAGTTTTCACCAGATTTTCATCAAATATCATTTTATTTTAATCTAAATGTTGTGTAAAGTTATAAAAAAAAACCCGACTACTATATCACGAACGATCAAAAAATGAATACAATTAAAAATTATAACGTTTTAAGTTTTCAGCAGATTTTCATTAAATTTGAAATATAGCCATTTTATATCAGTCTTAAATTTTGTTGCAAATTTTATGAAAATCGGACGACTATATCACATAGGTGCAATACAAACCATCGTTAGATGTGGAGCAAAAATGCAAATCTGTGAATGTAAAACTGAAAATATAATATGTATATGTATAATATGTATAGGTGAATGAAATGAGAGCAGGTATTACTTCATTGTTTTTTTTTAACATTAATATATATATTTTATATTGTATGGAAGGAATCCAGGAAGTCATCGAAGTTCTATCTGCAAGGGTATATAAACTTCGGCGTGCCGAAGTTAGCTTCCTTTCTTGTTTTTATATATATTTTTTTTCTTATGAAAATTTTATTTTATGAGATAGCTGCCATCCATATGTTCCTTATAGCTTTGCCGTTTTGCAACATATTATTATTTTCGTTAAAATTTTTATTCGCTTTTTATTAGAATTGCAGAATTTCGATTATAATTTTATGAACAAATTTAAAACTCTAGCTTTAATAATAATCATAATAATATATATTATATAATAGGTACATGTTGAACGGAAAATTAAAAGATATTTATATAAATGTTAGTTATTTTATCTTTAGGGTATAAACATGTAACCAAAGTTGCGGTTTCTCATATTATTTTTACAACGGAAGAAGTCGCTGAGTAATATAGGTATAAAAATAAAGATTTTCAACGTGCTATAACTTTTGTAACTATTAATTACCTGTAAGGCATTGGGCCACATGCAATTTTCAGAAGAGTTGTCACTGGTATCGCCGGAAGCACTTTGCACTTCGTCAATGGACACAGCTGTGCCACCTGCTGACTCGGTGACAGTTTCACTTGTCCGAGCGCTGGTAGTTGGCATTGCTACTGCAAGCCCATAACCGTGTCCGTTGTTTACGTAACGGTTGGCTTGCACCTTCAGAGAAGATGATCCAAAAATGGACCCTCTGAGCAGGTGTTTTGCCTTGCCCCGGATTTCAGGCCCCGTCATTCCAGAAAGAGGACACAGATCTTCAATGCTGTAGCCATCTGGAAAGCGATGTTGAGATTGGTAAATAAATAAAATACGGTCTTAAATAGTGCCTACTCTGAACCTAATTTAAAATATAATACACATACATTCATTCATATATCTAAGTTTTTATAATGTTGTAGGGTTTATATTTAATAGTGTAATACATGTTCTATTAAGAGACTGACATTATATAATAATCTTCGCATGAGCCGTATGTGTGCTACATATGGGCAATTCTCCAGAAAGGTCCACCGCGGCCAAAAACTTAAAATTGCTTAAAAACGAGTATTTTTAACATGATTACATAATAAATTGGTCAGATTGATCAAGACTAAGAGAATTTTTCATTTTCTAAAATAAATTTCGAAAAAACCGAAGTCAAACACGCGTAAACGCAACTTAAGTTATTTTTGTCAAAAAAGTCATACATAAAAATTGGTAAAAATCTTTTACAATTAAACATACATTGCAATGTTTAAGATAAATGTACTAAAAGCCAAAACAAAAAAAAAATAAAATAGATGAAGTAGTGGAAATTATAAACATATGCATAGACTAGACTAAAACCGTGGGGCACGTCAATTGTCTACAATCGTTGATTAAAATGATTGTTTTGTAATGTAACACTATAATTAGGCAGTTGTTCAACCGACAACGATGGACGTGTGATAAGTAGGGCTAGACTGTGGAAACAAACTAGCAAGCTCGATTATAAGCGAGTTTTAGGGTTTCGTAGTGGTGAGCGAGTAGTACTTTTATCATATTTTTTGTCGATTAAAGACAAACTACGAGCAGTGAAACGATTCCTCGCCAGCCAGCAGCGTGAATGTCCAACGATAAACTAGTTGAAACATCTCTTTTATTTACATGGAGTGTATAACTATTGGAATTTCCATGAGCAAGAAAATAGTAAGTAATTTCGATTAACGATTCTTCTATCGCACATTAAGTCGATAATTTGTAGACAATTGACGTGTCCCACGGTTTTATTTTAGTCTAGTCTATGCATATGTTTATATTTCCCACGACTTTATCTATTTTATTATTTTTTTTGGCTTTTAGTACATTTATCTTAAACATTGCAATGTATGTTTAACATAAAACCGTTTAACTTAAAAAGTTTTTTACCTATTTTTATTTTCTAGTTTTAAGTTTTTTTATCCACCCTAATGCCATACAGTTCTCGGCGCGTTTTAACCTTTCACCTTAACTTGGGTGGTGTACCGCTAACGACGTATCATATTTAGCCACCCTAACGCCACACAGTCCTCAACACGATAAAAAAATTTTGACTTCGGTGGTGGATTCAGGCTGGATTAATCAGATACCTAAATTACAGATTCAATTTATAAATTTAAATCTTATTATTATACGCCATGAGGTTGTATAGTGCACTGTATTATTCTTGTCAAGCCCTTTTATTTGATACCCATATTGGTGGGATTGATAAACAATTGATATCAGCCATTTGGTAGCGGCGGCCATCTTAGATTTCAATTTTGCATAGTAAATTGTATTCTACTTGTTGAGACCTTTCATTTGATACCCGTGTTGATGGGATTGATAAAACCTAAGTCATCCGCCATTTTGTAGCGGCGGCCATCTTTAATTTATAACGATAATGAATAAACATAATTGTATTGTCACCAAAATCCAAAGTGTATACAAAATTTCAGATCACTCGGTTGACAGGAAGAGGGTGAAATTTGAATTACTAAATTTGACCCAAGAACAAAGAAAAAAACCGGGTGAGCTAAATAAAACCGTTTAATAAAAATGGCATGTTTTGTTTTGATGCCAATCTCTTAAACCAAAGCATTTTGGTTTAACTTTTGGGTTCTAATATGACATAGAAGACTCAAAGAGTCAATATAAAATGCAAAAGGACATTTGAGATTACCAATAGTCGTACAGTTTTAATTTAAATTATCGCTTTCCAAAATGTCGCGTGCGACCGGGACTAAAATTTAATTTAAAAAATAACTACATTTTTACATTTTACATTTACATTTACATAACTAACTGCATTTTTAGTCATCTCTTGTATAATTACCTTTCGCCACGAACTTGTTGTACTGGGCAAACTCTATAGAAATGCTGGTGCCGCGAGGACACGCTATTACCACCTGATCCGAGTCGCATGCTGCCTTCTGATACGTGCGCAGAGTTGCCGATAACAAGGCTGTTTGAGAAAAGACAAGACATAGATGGTAAAGTTAATTGATATATGTAAGTCTGAACTTAAAGATCAAACGAGTATGTACATATGTGTGTATGATGTTTATATGGTTTCATGCATTTTGATACCCGAATCCCATGGGTACAAGAGTTTGTGGTGGTCGGAAATGTATGTAACAGGCAGAAGTATCTTGATTAGCATCACCAGCCGAATCGATCTAGTCATATTCGTCTGTCCGTCCGTGTAAAATCAAATATGTGTATAAAATTCATATCTGTAGATCAAGTTTATTTTAAAATTTGGCCACGCCCACCTCCGCCCAAACAACTCGTGATGAACGATAACGTTTAAAGGTACTGTAAAAATTTTATTAAAATCAGACCAACTATCTTCGAATTAGTTTCTGCTTTGTTATGTGTTTAAAGCACCAATGGGTATTACTCAACACGTTCTTAGTAACATTTGCCTTTAATTGTCAACATTTTCTTTGTCATTATTAAATTAAGGTTTTCATAAGTTTGAGCTTAATAAGAGCTAATATCTCACAGTCGATTTCCACTCCATTGTAGCTTTTCCAATTGCTTTATTTTGATTTAAATGTTTTATAGACACTGACAGACGTTGCTGCCGGTTTTTTATTTTAAGAGGGCGAATTCTAGTAACACGTCTAAGGACACATCATTTATCTCTATCTGATACTCCAAATACATTGGAAAATGTGTTCATTAACCTAGATTTTGCCACCTATTTTCAAATGAATGCTTTTCTTGTTTATCTTTGTTTGTGATCTTACATCGCAGTTTTGAATGTTTTAAACTACTAGTAATTTAAAATCATAATCACTTTATGCATTAGTATAAACTATCTAAATTTAATGATTTACAATTTTTAATAAAAATGATAATATTTTTTTTAGCGCGTACAATTTGAATTAGAAATTAGTCATTGGATTTGTAATATATATTTACTAATGTTACTATTGCACAGGAAAAGCAGTTTACATAATTTCGAAAATACATACAGTGGCTCACAACTTATTTCAACCAAACCAAATCCAAAACTGTAAAACCGTATATAAGGTAAGCAAAATGGATAATAATAATAATGTTTCCCCTATGTTCAACACTAATTATTATTCATTTGATGTATTTCTAATTAATTACTTTTTTAATTAATAACGCAAAAACAACTAAAAACAAGAAAGGAAGCTAACTTCGGCAAGAAAAAGCTTATATAACCTTGTAGATACAATCACATTAATACAATATAATTTATATATATTTTTGTTAAAAAACAATGAAGTAATGACTGCATTCCTTTCAATCGAATGTATATACATATATTATATTTACAGTTTTATATTCAAAGTTTTTCATTTTTCTCTATATCTAACGATCGTTTCTATGGCAGCTGTATGCTATAGTCCTCCGATTTTTATAAAATTAAAATGAAAATTCTAGAATAATATCTATATCTAAAAGTTGATGAAAACCTTTTGAAAACTGAAAATGTTATATCGGGCAACATGTTTATGTTTAAAGATCAATGTTTTATATATTGTTTTCTTAAAAATACATTGCTGAATTAATATTTATGTAAATAAATACGTTCTGTGATTCATTTTACGTATTAGGTAAAGATGTAAAAATATCAATAGTCCATTGTTAAACCAGGATGTTTGGCTTAAAATACATTTTAAAATCACTAATGTTGATGATTCTCTACCCTTTACCTTGAATATCCAAGCGTTCAAAAACTAGCTTTCGATGCCCCTATAATGGAACCCGTCTCCGTAAAATAATCTAGATTCAGGTTGGTTTTTTTTAATGCCTTAAAAGTTTTTTATTCCTTAAGCCTAGGGGCTGAAACAAATATTATACCGAAGCACAAAACCACTTATCGAATAAAATTTAAGAACACTTTTTAAAAATGTTTTTAAATAATATTAGTACTTATATATTATAGTACAAATTATTTTCTTAATATTTTTCCGATCGGTTTTATGCCTGCTATTTATATTCTATTCTTATTAAAATAAAAAGTCAAGATGGCTTTTAGCCCTTCCTCGGCTTTAACTTTCACAAGTTTTTATCATATTTCTTTTCTTTTTGATACGGCTAAATCGATTCGGATGTTGTATCTGATCAAGAATGTGTATACCTTATAGGTTCGGAAATTACTCCTTTACTGTCATGCAAACTTTTTACTAAAATTAGAATGCCCTGCAAAAGGTAACGATTATCTCTTTTATGACTAATATTTATAAAAATAAAAATGAAAAATAAAAATCCGATTGGAATGTTTCTTAATGGAAGATCCCATAGAAAGTATATATGTAAAATATGTATGATTTACACTGCAATGCCTTTTCGTAAATTAATGTATTTTGAATGTGTTGCTATAAAGATGGTGAATACTTAGTTTTTCCACAACCTTTTGATAGTTATGATTATTATTGATTACAATTGGTATACCCTTGCAGGTGGTTATAATTTTAGTCTTGAAGCTTGCAACGCAGTGAAGGATTTTTCGACAATATAAAATATGTATAAATGAATATTCTCAATCAGCTTCAACAGTTGATCTAGCCATGTCCGCCTTTCACTTTCTACGCAAACTAGTCTCTCAGTTTTTAAGCTTCATAAATGAAACTTTTTTATACTCTTACTTGTATATAAGTTGGAACGAGCCGGATCGGACATCGACATTAATTTAATGAAAATCAGATGACTATATCAAAAAGCTGCGGTAAAAACGATCGTTTTTACGAAAATATAAATGTAAAATTGTAACTATAAAGCTGTAATATTTTAAAGGTACGCCTCTTACACTTGTATGCCGATAACCAAACAAGTTCTTAACGGCAAAAAATGAATCTGATAACATAGCGCAATGTGGTGCAGCACGTCAATATCTGTGTGAGATTTAAAACATAGACTTAATAACTACATACATGCATGATCAGCAATAAAGGAGTGTTAAATAGTGCCTTTCGTCATACATATAAAATATAGACAAAAATAATTAAAACAAGATAACCGTAAATATTTATGGGATTCTCTATACGCTGAAAAGACTGAATTACTTAAACTATCGGCAACCAAGCACATCTCTTACTATACAAAATGTCGTATAACGGTTTAAAAAAGTTTTTTTGTGACATTTTCCTCGGTTGTTTACACTCTGACCATTGAAACTTTTGAAATCAGCTTTTCAAGAACTCAGTTGCTAACTTTTTTAGGTGGTTCCCTACCGGCTAAAAATATCGGATGAGTATCACGATACATCGCCAATAATTTTCAGTAACACATCCCCTAAATCTTTCATGAGTTCAATGTAGTTCTTAGGTTTACTTCAAGAACTATTTGATTTTCAAGGTCAAAATAAGTGCGACTAAGAAAAGGAGACGCCATATTAAATCATGAGGGGACTGTCAAAATCTTTCGCTTGAACGAATTATCATTAATTCTAATTAATTAATTCGACCCAAATAAGTTGCTTATTTTTCAAATCAAAACCCAGTCTCGAGAACCCGGTCGAGTCGGATATAAATTTTGTATGCTTTATAATATTTAATTAGTTTTAACTACTGGACCTTTTACTTAGCCGATATTTTCAGTAACCTCAAAGGAACTGACTGAATGAAATCATCAAAAGAGCAATTTGTATGGGAACATTTGTTTTCAGCTTTCTTCAGTAGTTACAAGTTTCTAGTCAAAATTATAATACGCTGCAAGGTTATATAAAAAAACATACATTATTTAACTTCGATCGCTCATCCGGAATCGAATTTAATAATAAATAACACGTAAGTAATTCTTGAAATGTATTTGTTTTGTCGAGACATTGTATTTTTAAGAAAGTATATTTTTACTCTTCTAATAATTTGTAAATTTTAAATTTTATGTGAAGACAGTTGCCTGCCGACTTAATATGTATTCTTAATTGGAGGCAAAAGTTTATTACTATTTTAATAGTTCTTTCAAAGTAGTGCTTACCGAGAGGATCGATGCGAAAAATAATTTCCCCGTCGACTGTTGCCGCACCAAGGATGCACAGAAACGATAAAACAAGGCTTCTAGCCTGAGAGTAATCCATTTTAAAGTAGATCAGCGGGCGGTGCATTCTGTGGCCTGTTGGGGTTGTTGGTATCAGCTCATTAGCTCTTTGGACCTCAGATTGCACTTCTTCACTCACTTATTTATTTGTGTATTTTGATGGTTAATCAAAACGGCTACTTAAGATTCGGCTTTAGTTATTATTGCGTCCAAACTGCCTCCTTTTCACACCAGCCTCCTCGCGATTCAATTAAATTTAACCACTCACGTCCCCAATCAGCAGTATTAAGTGGATTATTCATTCCGAGGTTGGCATAAAGGAGTCAGGATTGGGGGGCAGCAATGCATATGCACGGTCATGCGCCGTTTCACTAACCACTTCTGCACAGGCAGCCGAAATTACAAGGAAAGCACAGCCAAAAAAACCGAATAGGAACAATTTAAAAAAATTTTAGCACATTCCAACGTTATTTTATACGATGCACTCTCTTCAACTTATATATGACTATCAAACAAATTTTATTGCTTAATTTTCTCTAAAGAATTAGCTTCTTACAATGTAAAATGAATCTCTGAGGCCGCAGAATTTGGCCATTCGAACAGAACCAATCATTGGTCGAATCTGAACCAAATTGCAATAGATAAAATAAGTACGAAGATTCACTCTCGACTATGAGACTATCATTAAGCTATTAACTTATAGAATCAAATTTAATTGAGTTAAAGTACTTGTAATTTGCATTTTAAAATGAAAAGCACTTTCGCTCCCCGCGTTGGCAGATAATAGAACTCACGCATTGTAGTTCACGAACCGTTCAGATCTACTTTGCATTTGAGGTTTTGTTGAATAGAACGATTGTGAGTCTTGTAATCAACCGATTAAAAGGGGTACCTTACCGTAACAATATTTGATATCACCTCGTTAAGAGGTGTTTTTGTTTGATATATCTATATTCCTACAGGTAAAACATACACACAAAATACTTTGCAAAGTGAAGTTTGATAAGTTCAAAACCTTGCTGGACAGTATTGAACTTCGAATTTGTTAGTCAATACGACAAATTATATATAGTTGTAGTTTTTACAAATAATATTTTTGTAAAGACACTTATTTTATTATTTATTTTTCGTTAGATTTTAACTTTGGTCGACTTGAAACATTACGTACTCTTGTCCAAAGCAAAGACGTTTATTTTTTAACATTTGACAAAATATGTACATATATATGTATCGGCGTTATTTTATATTTGGGTGGTTGCATATACATACATACATATGTGCTAAGGGTGTGTTTGTTTCCCAAATACTTATGGAATTGCCTGACTTCAAGTCATTTTGATCCGCCTACAAATATTTCCACAAGCGTAGGTTTTGGATGCCTCAAAATTCTTAAAAGGAGGTTTTCCAATTCCAAGTTTATCAAGAAGTTATTCTTTACAAAATAAGATTTGACACTTACACCCCAGGTTTCAGGTAAATGACAACAGTCATAATAGTGCACTAGCTGAGTGCAGAAGGAACTAAGGATATAACATCACGGCAGACAGCGTTCTATTGGATCCTGAGTTACAGTGCAGCTGTTTCGTGACTCGTACGACTGTCTGCCATTATTTCGGATGCTTTGCAATGCTGCCTGATTTACATACATATCTTATTACAAAATATTCTGACTACGACTTAGTAGTAGTAGTGTTCACTAGCACAACACCAGCGAGGAAATGGCGCCCAGCAATTTGCCTGACCGACCCTTGAGAACGCACTTATTCGCTGACGACATGCTCTCAAATAGAAGTAAAGAGACGAAAAGTCTGAATACAGCACAGCAGCTAACTAACCTAACCAGAGCCGGGGCATGGACTGTTCTGCGTACAAAAGCCGTTCTCTTGTGCTGCCCCGTCTAAAGCAATTGGCCGGAAATCGACTGAGGAGTAGACTTGAACGCGACGTGGCAGCTCGGTGACTATCGGATCTATGTATATAGGCTCATTTAAATTGTTTACTTTCCGTCGAAGTAGAATACACATACGCGCACTCAATGGAATACTTTTAACTCGGCCTGCGAGGAGCACGGCACGATGACCGCGGACTGCGGGCGCCGGCCTCGCGTTCACTTCCCGTCAGGTTCGGCTGGGTGCAGCACCTCCGAGGCGGTAAGAAACCGGCAGCTCTGACTTAATTTTTGACACTCACGTCCTAACACGTCCGAGGCGCTGAGACTTCTGCGAAGAACTGACGCAGCCACCGAGAGAAGTCGACTCCAGGACATCGTGTGGCATAGAAGCCGAAAGACGAGTTCTCTCTATTAGTTGTGAGAGAGGAAATTCTGCTAACATTAAATCGGACGGGAAATTGTCTCTTCACCAGGGAGTCCTGCGCAGGCGTTGAAAGCAGGTTGAACTGCTCGGTAAAAAGAAAGAGAGCCGCCACCGACCGGTATTTCGTAGGGCCGACGAAATGTGAAAGTGGGTCAGTGTGACCGCCGCAACCTTATCTGCATCCTCAGCCCCTGTGTTCTACTATTGCGAAGTGTGCCGAATTTAATCTAATGAAACGTTCACAGTCAACTTAACAAACCGCTTCAGTATGTTTTAGGTAAATAGAAGAGCCTTTAAACCGACTCGTGGAAGTGCGATTGCGGCTCAAAGTAATAGAACATTTGGTTTTGTTTGGGCCGATGTATTTATGAGTTGCATCCTGGAGTTGACACAATAGGTAAGACCTAAGCTATTATTTATACACATGAAAATATATAATGAATGCTCAAAATTTCTATACTTCATCCTCACTTTTGAAGACAGGATAGAATGAGTATGTAGTTTAATTTACCCAATTAAGTGTATTTCACTTCCAATCAAAATTCCAATTAACAATTACAATAAAAAAAAGGTCGATGAAAAGATAATTAGGAAAACAACTTGGCAACAATTGAAACATTTTTGCAAACGATTTAGAAAAAACTATGCCTGAATCACTTCTACCTAGCATTAGATATAATAATAATAATAATAATAATAATAATAATAATAATAATAATAATAATAATAATAATAATAATAATAATAATAATAATAATAATAATAATAATAATAATAATAAGAATAATAATAATAATAATAATAATAATAATGATGTCGTTCAATACAAGCGGGCCAGAGATATTATGGGATAAAGAAACAGTGCGAATTGTTTGTGTGAGTTAATAAAACTCTAAATATATGTACATATATACATTGAAATCTAAGAAAAAGATTTCAGAAAGCTACATACACGTATATATTAAAATTTTCTTAATATGAAACCATAGATTCCGAAACAAGTTAATAACAACCATTCTATGTCGGACTAAAACGTGTCGATTTATGTTCGGAGAGATGTCCCAAGAAATTATGGCTGATGATGTAATGAAACATTTACATGTTTATGCAAGTATAATCAATCACTTAAAACTGTAAAATCATTGCTTTAAAAGCAGCTTACATTTATTTAACATCGCTTTTCTATAAAAAGCTTGCATACTTCCAATGCTCTATTAATGTATTAATTTCATTTCGTTTATACGTAGTTTTCAAGCAGTTAGCTGCTTGCCTAATAGTACAGCTTTAACAGTAATATACTGCTATTCTGCATTATAGCAGATAAAGAGCTTAACATTGCATAAATATAAGCGGGTATCCAAATGTTGAACTGAAGTGTTAGTCGTTTAAGATATAAGATGCTATAAACGCCATAAACACCTAGGGTTCCTTCTTTCTACTGTTTACTGTTTTATGTCCACTGCTTGCTTTATACTTATACGGAATACATTCAAAGAGTTACATTATTTAAATGTTCCATAACTAAAGTCCGTTTTCTAAAAAAAAAACATGTCATTCTTGAAGTTAACAAGAAAATTTTCGATTTAGCTGTTATATAAATAAAAACTGTTATATAAATAAATAAAATCAGAACATAATATAAGCAACAACAGGCTGGTGCATGTATTTGCCTACAGGAAGCAGTTAACATCGGAACTGCTTGCCGTATATTAACAGGCAGTACAGTTGTAAGGCACATGAATCAAATATTTAATTGGTAAATGTCTTTATCCGTCTAATTATAAGCAATATTTTGTTTTGGCTGCCAACCCAGAGTTAACTTTTAACTATATTTATAAATATATTTATATTTATATTTATTTCAACATACTAAGTATAAACGCCATAAGCTTGGTGGTTCTAAATTTAAGTACAGTTTTGAGACTTTTAGCACTCCAACCATAATAAATCTACTGCTTGCTTTTCATTTATAGGACGTACAGTTAAGGAGTCATATGGTTAAAATATTCCACAGCTGAAAGCAGTTCTCCGAGAAAAATATGTTTTGTTTGTGGTTACGGTGAACTGCTTAAGATATAGAAATATAAGACATAAGCATCCTAAGACATAAAGCTGCGCGATAATATCAACGCCATAAAAACACATGTGTTCCTACAGTTTTGAAACAATTATATTGGTAGCGTTATAAAGTTTAATTTTTATACGTATTACTGTCAAAGATTAACATGAATTAAATATTCCAAAGCTAGATTCCGTTTTCTAAGTAAATACGGCCTGAAGGTCTTAGTTGCTCATTGCAATAAGGAATCGATATTCTTGGAGTTATTCTTGAAGTCAATAAGAAATATTTTGTTTTAGGTGCCAACGCTGTTCCAGATATAATACAATACCATTATAAACGTCAAACACTCAAGGGCTTATGCTTCCTTGCGATTTGGAAACAATAAGACCTGTTACCGTAATGTAACCACTGCTGGTCTAATATTTATTATAAGTACAGTCAAGGAGTCACACAAATTAAATGTTCCAAAGCTAGAGTCCGTTTTCTAAAAAAAATACATGTTATTCATAAAGTTTCTAAGAAATATTTGGTTTTGACTCCTAACACGGTTAGTTGTTATACCCTTGCACGGTATTATAATTTCAGTCAGAAGTTTGCAACGCAGTGAAGGAGGCACCTCCGACTATATAAAGTATATATGTTCTTGATCAGGATCAACAGCCGAGTCGATCTAGCCATGTCCGTCTGTCCGTCTGTCCGTTTCTACGCAAACTAGTCTCTCAGTTTTGAAGCTATCTGAATGAAACTTTGCAGTTAGTCTTCTATATACTCTCACTCGTATATATGTCGGAACGGGCCGGATCGGACGACTATATCATATAGCTGCCATAGGAATGATCTGAAAAGTTTTACAAAAAAAATTATAACATTTTTAGTTTTCAACAGAATTTAATCAAATTTGAGATATAGCCATTTCATATTATTCTACAATTTTGTGTAAAATTTTATGAAAATCGGACTAATATATCATATAGCTCCCATAGGAACGATCGAGAAATTAATTCAATTAAATTTATAACTTTTTTAGTTTTCAGCTGATTTTCATCAAATTTGAGGTATAGCCATTCTATATAAGTCTTAAATTTTGTGGCAAATTTCATAAAAATCTGACGACTATATCATATAGGTGCCATACAAACGATCGTTTGATGTAGAGGAAAAATGCAAATCTGTGAATGTAAAACTGCAAATACAATATGTATAGGTGAATGAAATGAAAGCTGGTATTACTTCATTGTTTTTTAACACAAATAAATATAATTTATATTGTTGGGATTCCAAGTCATAGAAGTTCTATCTGCAAGGGTATATAAACTTCGGCGTGCCGAAGTTAGCTTCCTTTCTTGTTTAGACATAAAATTAAAACATACTATAACCACCATACGCTGTATGTTAACATTTGCTTTCAGTTTGGAAGCATTTCGCATGGTTCCATATAAAGGCACAGCTTGCTTAACAATATGCTGTGCTAAACGCCTTTATCCAAGTATCCGTCTGTATTGTAGTTTATAAAAATTGTTTTGCTTAAAATTAAAATCGCACCATGCATTCTAGTTACAACAAATATTTTACTTTCTTACAGTTTAGTAGAAAAAATCTTTTTAGGGTTTATGTATTAGGCTGTTCTTTATGAAAGCACGAATACATTTTACTATCTGTCAAATTTTGTAACCCGCTTAACAATAAGAACAAAAAAAAAAAACCTCATTATTTATTATAATTTGTATACCCCCGACTTTAGTCAGAAGCTTAAAAAGCACTGAAGTTTTGGAGCTACATGTCTTTGCTATGGCAGCTTATAAAATTAAAATTAGTATACATTTTAAACCGAAATTCCAAAATCGTACAAAATAGCCATGTCGTAAATCATATACATACACTGCGTTTCACTTGAATAGCACACTTTACATACTGAATTTCAAATCTCGAAATCTTTTAAGCAAAAAGAAAACTCGTTGATGTTTTTGTTTCTATTTATAGAGTAATCAATTTTAATTATAAGAAAAGTAACAAAACTTAAATTAAATTAACAATTAATAAAGGTTAACAAAAAAACTGAAAAACTTCAAAAATACCACAAAAATTTTGTTTCACATGAATAGCACATTTTTTTTTAAAAGTATATTTAATGAACTTAAGTATTAGGAAATGTGTTTTTATTCAATAGTAAGTATTAATGTAAATATATATGTTAATTTAATAATGGGTCGAGCCCCCCTTATTCAATATAACCTCGTAGATCCTGTTGGGCAGCGAATCATATAGACTTTTAATGTAGTCTAGGGATATTGTAGCCCAGGCCCTCTGAATGGCGTCAATTAGTTCGTCTTTTGTTGAAAATTGTTTACCAGACTTATAAACCTTTCTGACCAGCCATCCCCAAACATTTTCAATTATATTCATATCCGGCGAGTATGGTGGCCAGTTCAGAGTTTCAACATTTTTATCTTTTAAAAAAGATTTTACAACACGTGCAGTATGTATTGGGGCATTGTCGTGCTGGAATGTCCACGGCAAATGATTGAAAAAATTTTCCAATGGTGGAAAACCTTTTTCGAGGACGTTTAGATACGCTTTTGCGTTCATGTTTGAGGATAAGAATTAGAGTTCACAAGTCCCATAGTAAGATATGGCTCCCCAAACCATAACTCCGCCTACTCGACTGTGTAAACGCTCCAATTGATGCGTCTCTTTCCTCAGATCATGAAAATAATAATTATAGCCATCTGGCCCCTCCAAATTGAACTTTTTTTCATCAGAAAAAACTACGCGCCTCCACTCGTTACACCATGACATATTGACCCGGCAAAAGGTCAACTGTGCTTCCTTTCGTTTGGGGTTAACCGGTGGTTTTTTTTAAGTTTCAAGCGTTTAAGATGTTTAGCTTTGGAAATAACTCGCCAAACAGTAGTTTTGCTCGCGTCAACACCTGCTTTTGCCCTTATTTTGCTCACAGAGCCATGAGAATGTGAGGCTTCCCGCAGAATTGCAAGCTTATCTGTGTCGCTAAGGAGACTATTTTGGCGACCTTTCATATTTTTTCTATAGTTTTGCTTGTTCTTTATAAAATTGTGTACGACTTTTCTGCTTCTTCCAATTTTTTTTGCTATATTAGCCACAGAAAGGTCACAATCAATATAGCTTTGTATTTGGATCTGTTCCTTGTGACTTAGTGACGTTCCACGACCCATAATTGCACAAAATGATTAAACTATGTTTGAAATTCACAAATTAATCAAAAAACTTTCATGAATCAATCTTCTTGGCTGCTGAAATGACACTAAATCTAAAATGTGCTATTCATGTGAAACAAAATTTTTGTGGTATTTTTGAAGTTTTTCAGTTTTTTTGTTAACCTTTATTAATTGTTAATTTAATTTAAGTTTTGTTACTTTTCTAATAATTAAAATTGATTACTCTATAAATAGAAACAAAAACATCAACGAGTTTTCTTTTTGTTTAAAAGATTTCGAGATTTGAAATTCAGTATGTAAAGTGTGCTATTCAAGTGAAACGCAGTGTATGTTGAAAACTGACAAAGTTATGAATTTGTATACCCTTGCAGGGTATTATAATTTCAGTCAGAAGTTTGAAGTGAAGGAGGCAGCTCCGACTATATAAAGTATATATATGTATATTCTTGATCAAGATCAACAGCCAAGTCAATCTAGCCATGTCCCTCTGCCCGTCTGTCCATCTGTCCGTTTCTACGCAAACTGGTCTCTCAATTTTGAAGTTATCTGAATGAAACTTTGTAGTTAGTCTTCTATATAATCTCACTCGTATATATGTCGGAACCGGCCGGATCGGACGACTATATCATATAGCTGCCATATGAATGATCGGAAAATTTTTACAAAAAAAATTATAACATTTTCAGTTTTCAACAGAATTTAATCAAATTTAAGATATAGCCATTTCATATTATTCTACAATTTTGTGTACAATTTTATTAAAAATCGGACAACTATATCATATAGCTCCCATAGGAACAGTCGAGAAATTATTACAATTAATAATTATAACGTTTCCAGTCTTCAGCAGATTTGCATTAAATTTAAGATATAGCCATTTTATATCAGTCTTAACGTTTGTGTCAAATTTTTGGACGACTATATCAAATAGGTGCCATACAAACAATCGGTAGATGTGGGGTAAAAATACAAATCTGTGAATGTGAAACTGCAAATATAATATGTATAGGTGAATGAAATGAAAGCAGGTATTACTTCATTGTTTTTTAACATAAATATATATAATTTATATTGTATGGATTCCTAGTCATCGAAGTTCTATCTGCAAGGGTATATAAACTTCGGCATGCCGAAGTTAGCTTCCTTTCTTGTTTTTTCTTAAGATTTTCTGATCTATGTGATAATCGTACGATCTGGTCTGTTCCGACTTATTTATTAGTGAGAGAATATATGAATGTAGAAGAGTATTTGCAAAGCTTAATTTGGAAAGCTTCAAAACTGAGAGTAGTTTGCGTAGAAAAAGACAGACGGACATGGATAGATCGCGTCTGCTGGTAATGCAGATCATTAATAAAAATGCTTTATAGGTTCAGATGTGCCTCCTGCCTTTCGAACCTAATACTATACTTACAATACCAAGGGTATAAAGGTAAGAATTTTGCCGTTCTTCAACTTATTTTCTTCTTCTTGGTAACATATAAATTTTTTATTATTTCAGAACTTTGGTTTTATTTTATGAAAATTAGGTACCGACCATTTGAATAATCGATCAATTTATATAAAAAGAAGGAAAATCAGAAAAGGCTCCCTATTTAAGGCGCCTTTTCATTTGAATAGTGTAATAAACAATGCAGTAAACAATTTTAAGTTATTGGGCTGGAGGGCTCTTAAACTAAAATTACTATAATATTACAATAGTTATGAAATTTGTGTATCATTCGCAAATTGAGTCCGTTATAAAAAGCCGTGAACTTATTAAACTCCTCTAATAAATGAAAGCCAAGAGATATATGTAATTACTGTAATTACAACAAATGTGAGCATAGAAATTGTAGGAGGTAAAGCTAAAAGTAAAAAATCCATGATAAACTTACCCAATTTTTCGCCACAGAAAACAAAGTTAGGGGACTGAACCAACACTAAAGTCCATCCTAACAGCACCACTCCCAGCTGAAGAGGGCGGGTGTAAGAGCAATGTCGCCTTCTTTTCGGATACGTCTCCATCACAAAATCAAGGTTTCTGATAAAGAGATCGGCTCCGTAGAGCCTTGTATTGTTCAGCCTCCTGGCTGGTTGCGATCTTGGCTGTGCTCTTCGGCTCGTGTACCTGTACTTGTTATTGGATACAGTTGTGATAAAGAACGCGTTTATTGGTTACTGCAACTGTCAGTATTCACAGCGACCTAGACTGCGTAGTTAAACAACTCTTATAAGATTCTAAGAACAGAATGCTGTGATGCCGATATATACATATTTAAAGGAAGGTATGTGGAACCTGTAATAAGAAACAATTATTTATTATTTTTTTTCTTGGGACTCAGTGGACCAATTAATTAGTACGGTATGTATTTTCATTTAAAAATTAATAATTTTAAATAATTAATGTGGTTTCAATTCAAACTTAATTAAAAGAAAAGGATTTTCGCAGCTGGAGTTGTCAGGTTGCAGTAGCGACATTTGGCTCATATTTATTAAACCTATAAAAACGCATTCTACATTTTAAAAGGCAAAAAGTAAATCAAATACCAATAATAACAAGAAAGTACGCATAAAAAGTATATTAAAATGGTTAAAAATTTTTTTTAGAACACAGAATAATTCGTCATTAATTCAAGCCAATACATACGAACATATATTATGATTTCGGTCAGAAGTTTGCAACGCAATGAATAAATAAAAAAAATATATACATAAAGTATAATATTTTTTATCCGCTTGGTAAGGCGTGTCTGCATACGTAAACGGGTGTCTCACAACTTCAGAATAATTTGCACATCCCACCTTGTAGTTGTTATTCTTTTTGTTGGCGACCAATTAAAATGTTGTTTATCTTATATATTGATCTATGCAAAAGCAAGCCGAAAAGGAGTGCGAAAGATAACGGTCTAGAGAACAATGCTAAAAGCAAAAGAAAGTATGTCTCTTTATTTTGGATATACATAAGTTAAAAAATTCAATACCAGCCAATATAAAGCCTTCATCGAATACTATTGAATACTAATATTGAATGGAATTAAATTTAAGGTGAAATCAATTTATGTGTAAATTCGAAATTTCACATGCATCTATTGTTTTACTTCTAGCATTGTCCTATGCACTGTTATCTTTACTTTTCCTTTTCGGTTTGATATCCGAAAAAGTAAATTTTAGGAAAATAGGTCAATAACAACTTAAAGAAGTTTGAATGTGCAAATAGGACGTTGTGCAAATACTTTTGACTACCATTGTATATAAAGGAAATTTTGCAGATAGAATATATTTTTTGTCGGAACAGACCTGGTCGGACCACCATATTCACCGTCGCAAAACCGATCAAAAAATTGTTTACAATAAATTATACTCTTCTTGTTATACCCTTGAAGGGTATTATAATTTCAGTCAGAAGTTTGCAACGCAGTGAAGGAGTCACCTCCGACCATATAAAGAATATACAAAGATAGTCAAAAGTATTTACACTTCGGCCATTTTCAGAGCCAAATTTCTTTTAGTTGTTATTCTTTTTGTTGTTGACCGTTTTCCCTGAAAGTTTTCAATTGGTTGGAATTGAGTTTATTAAGCTATATCCAAAATAAATTGACATATTTTCTTTTGCTTTTAATATTGTCCTATGAACCGTTATCTTTTGCTTTCGTTTTCTGCTTGTTTCTGAATAGATCAATTTATGCAATAAAAAAAATTTCATGGAAATCGGTCAACAAAAACAAGAATAATAACAAAAATAAGTTTGGCGGTGAAAATAATTGTGAAATTGTGTAAATACTTTTGACTACCCCTGTATATCTTGATCAGCAGCAACAGCCGAGTCGATCTAGCCATGCCCGTCTGTCCGTTTCTACGCAAACTAGTCTCTTAGTTTTGAAGCTATCTTAACGAAACTTTGCAGTTAGTCTTTTATATTTTCTTACTCATATACATACATATATGTCGGAACGGGCCAGATCGGACGACTATATTATATACGTTCCATAGAAACGATCGAGAAATTAGTAGAATTAAAAATTATAACTTCAGTTTTCAACCGATTATTATCAAATTTGAGATATAGCCATTTTATATTTTTCTAAAATTTTGAGAAAAATTTTATAAAAATCGGACGAATATATTATTTAGTTGCATTACAAACGATCGTTTGTTAGATATAGAGGAAAATGCAAAACTGTGAATATAAAACTGTAAATATAATATGTATAGGTTAAAGAAATGAAACCAGGCATTACTTCATTGTTTTTTTAACATAAGTATATATATAATTCATATTGTATTAGTTCCTAGTCATCGAACATCTATCTGCAAGGATATATAAACTTCGGCGTAGCGAAGTTAGATTCCATTCTTGTTTTTTAACATAATACCATCTACTCAGAAATATGGCAACTTTTAACTATTTCTGAATTACATGATTTTCCCAAAAGCAACATTACCTTTGACATTGATTTTCGTTTTACATCTAATACCAGTTTACGAGAGTTTTTGTTATAACATACACATGAAGGTTCTTAAAAAAAATTAAAGATTTTGAAAAAAACCAACCCGATTCATTCTGATTAACAAATAAAATTGGGATTAATTCTAGTTTTTTGTGGCTTTATGTACCCTTGCAGGTTTGACAGGTAGTGAAGTAGACATTTCCGACCCTTTATTGTACTGACATATGTATATACCCAAGCCAAGTCCGACTGTCCGTTTCCACGCAAACTAATCCCTCAGTTTTTAAGCCACATGTCGGGCCGGATCGGACTTTATAATATATATGGCTGCCATAAGAACGGGTTCGGCAATATTTTCGAAAAAATATTTTAAAATTTCTGAAATAATATTATGAAAATTTGACAAATATATCATACTAGCAGCCCGTCCCGGCTTCGCACGGCATTAAACATTACATTTAGATTTGTCAATTTTAACACATTCATAATAATAATAATAATATGACACATATTCATCCTTTATTAATTTTTTTTTTTCAATTATTGAGGTCATAACCCTAAAAGAAAATACATTTATTTTGTTAGAGCTTCTCTGTAAACAATATTTGATGTTTTATTTTGTGGCAGCAAAATAAATTGATTTTCATTGGCTCCGACTCGCGATAGACCAACATACAGTTGACCATGATTAAAACATTTCTTTCGCAGATCAATCCATACTAATTCGAAGGTTTTGCCTTGTGACTTGTTAATTGTTAATGCGAAAGATGTTTTTACCGGAAATTGAAGCCGTTTAAATGGGACTGTCATATCATTTTGGATCATCGGTATCCTCGGTATATGAGCTAGTTGACCACCTGCTGGGCATATTATTGTTAAGAGGGCACTTCTGAATACATCAAGGTTCTGGCAAAATCATCTTCCTGGCATAAGGTGAAGAAGGCAGTCAGAGTTGTCGCTGGCGGATTCAGGACTCTTTCTTGCACATTTCTTTCTGTGAAATAGACACGTTGACCATTCTCCTAATGGACTACCAAGTGAACTTAAGCTGGATAGCGTTCATGAATGTGGAATGAAAAAATTCTCCATGCTGCCTCGTTACTGCTTATGTATCTTCCAGCCTGGTATTGAGATATTTCATCGACAACTCGTACTGCATTGTTGTCACCATTTTCTGCCTGAACACCAAAAACTGCCATATCGCTGCCTTTATTCACGTACTTGCAGATATATTTAATCGATTTCACGGAATTGCAATATTGATGTGCGCTTTGTATGATTTTGACAATAGTGTTGAGTATGGAACCACCCAACGATTGTCTACCTCAATATCACCAATTCTCATGTTTAAATTTGCCGAAGTCCCTCCATCTTCAGTTGACCGTCTCCTATACATAGGATATCCATCGTCCCCTGTTACGGTGTTTGCTGTAAATGCTCGAGGATATCGCTTGGAACACTTCCCGCCTACCATTCATGGTGAACATGGGTTGAGGGTACCACATGGGCCATGGATCATGTTCTTGATGACAACTTCATGCAAATCCGTATCAACCTCGGCCCATGGAATCTCAGCGCATATAACATCGTCGATTTCGTCTGGAGTAATTTTATCATGCAGCCAAATCAGTATGTGCGCATCCGGCAATCCTCTCTTCTGCCATTCTACTGAATACATCCAGCACCGCACAGATCCAAAAACTCCATGTTTCACAATAAAATCCATCAGTGACTTGAGCTTTTGTCTGAAAACACGGGCTGTGATGTCATGCCTATCCCTATACGATTGTCCTGGAAATAACAGCTGTACTATCTCGTCCCAAGCTGGATTGCATTTGAAGGTGATAAATAAGTCTGGACGGCCGTAGCAACGAACATATGCCATGGCATCTTGAGCATATTCATGCATTTGGCGTGGACTACCTATGTATGAGGATGGCAAAATCGTGAGCTTTCCAACGTTGGTTGTATTACGGTCATTCATCACAGCATCCCGCAAATGGATATATTCCTCGGACCGAAGTTTCGTCTGATTCAATCGAAGGAGCCTGACAGTATATGCAGACCTGATGCATCCGGCCAATAACGACATTCGATTCGAGCTGTAATCAATAGTTGGATTATATCTGATCTTCTGCAAGCTGTAAACGCGCTTCAGCTACCCTTGCCCTGTCGCGTTCATTATTTTGAGAGTGAATCAAATCGATTGCTGCAGAACGCGACTGTCTAACTTTTAATCGTTTTCTCTCAAGCCTATCTGCCCGTCTTTCTGCTGATTCTTCATAGTGCATCTGCATTGCTCTCAGCCGCTCAGTCTCTCGGATGGAGGCCCGTTCTTCGTCAGTCATATTCGTAATCTTACGTCTTTTTGCTTCTGTATTACGCTTACGACGACCCAAACTCTACTTCTTGGGTGGCAGGACTTCGTTTCTTACTGAACCTGAACAAAAAAATAAAATTTTTATCTCCAATTCCTTATTTCAATATGTTTTGAATGTTTGACAGGAAATGCTTTGGCTGCCTGTAGAGGGCGGTAGATGTAAGGTAGTTTTTTGGTTTTTTTTTTAACACCTTTGATTACGTTATCTTAATTTTAGTAAGGATGCCTATTTTTTTTTAAAATGAAATATAGCCTATAACACTCAGGAATGATGTAGCTTTCCAACAGTGAAAGAATTTTTCAAATCTGCCAAGTACTTTCGGAGCCTATTCAATACATACAAACAAACTTACATTACCTCTTTATATAATAGTATAGATAGCTGCCATAGAAAAGATCGTTAAATGTATATTTTCGTCTACTTCAACTTCCAACTTCAAAACATAAAATTAAAACCGAAATTTTATAATAATATTAAATATCTCTTTAATGAAAGTATGTTGCAAACTAACAGCTAATAAACTAAAAAATATATATGATATAGTAGTTAGATTTTCATTATATTTAAAACGAAATTCCAGAGTACTACAAAATGGCTTTTCTTACAGTTATCCAATTGTTCCTATAGCAGCTACTTATGTATATAATATAGACGTCCGATTCGGCCCGTTCCGACTTATATACGAGTGACAGTATATAGAAGACTAACTACAAAGAAGAAAGCTTCAAAACTGAGACACTAGACGCACATGGCTATATGAACTCAACAAGTATATCAAGAATATAAGAGAACTTCGATGACTAGGAATTAATACAATATAAATTATATATATTTATGTTAAACAACAATGAAGTAATACCTGCTTTAATTTTATTCACATATACATACAGATAATATTTACAGTTTTGAATTCACAGATTTGCATTTTTTCCTCTATATCTAAGGATCGTTCCTATGGGATAGTAGATTGATTTTCATAAACTATTACACAAAATTGTAAAGTAATATAAAATGGCTATATCTCAAATTTGATTAAATTTTGTTGAAAGCTTAATATGTTATAATAATTTTTGTAAAAATTTTCCGATCATTCCTATGGTAGCTTTATGATACAGTCGTTCAAACCGACCAGTTCCGACATATGTATATACGAGTGAGAGTATATAGAAGACTAACTAAAAAGTTTCATTCAGGTAGCTTTAAAACTGAGAGACTAGTTTACGTAAAAACGGACAGACGGATAGACGGACATGGCTAGATCGGATCGGCTGTTGATCCTGATCAAGAGTATATGTACTTTATATGGTCGGAGGTGACTCCTTCACTGTGTTGCAAACTTGGGTATAAAAAACTTCCAAAGAACCGCCATTATGTTATTTTAATTTAAAATCAATTAAATTTGTATGTCTCTTCTTTCAAGCCGTACTGTAGTTCTGCTCATTAATCAATTTTTTTGATAAATTTATCATCATAAAACTGATTTTGCATTACAAATAATTGATATTCTGAAAAGATTTCGATAACGCATACTACCATGAGATATGTTCTTTGGTAGAGAAAAGTTAGTAGAGTTTCTTTAAGTCTTGATTTTGAAATGTCCTTAGTAAAAAACTACAGTTACATTTTTTTCCCATGCTAATTTTAATGAAGTGTACATTAATTAGGGTTTTCTAGATAATCAATAACGAAACTCGCATGTATCATCTATGAATGTGAATTTGGAAGCTCTTAAATGTTTTCTTAAACCATTTGACATTTTATATATAACATCCAATCAATAATTTTGGTAAAATTTTCAGAATATAATTGTGGACAGCCACCTAAAACAAAAGATTTCATAATATTTCAAGCTTTTTGCTTATTTTCGGTTTTATTATCAAAAAGAAAGAATTATTTATTATGTGACTATTATTATATTATATAATTGTTTCATTTAAGCAATATCTTTTGTATATGATATAGCTTATAGTTATCAAAATTATAACTTTTTCAGTCTTCAACAGATTTTTATCAAATTTGAGATATGTACATATATCGATAGTTCCTATGACAGATATGTGATATTGTTGACCGATTTTCAAATCCGAATCTGTGAAATCATACACAAATTGTCATATCTTACTGTGAAAGCTTTATGAAATAGTCCGTTTTTTTTTTTCATAAAATTAAAACCAAACTCCAAAATAAATAAAAAAAAAAATTCTTTTAATTATCAGAGTAGACGGAATTTTGTTAATTAAATGCGATTTTATTTTATTTATTTCCCGATTTTTTCCAATGGAAGTTATCTGATATAGTATTCCGGTCTCACCCCATCCGAGATATGACTAGTATCGGCAAAGTTTTAAACCGATAGCTCCAAAACTAAGAGACTTGAAACTTATAAAAATACATGTATATTTACATACATATGTATGTATATTTGATAAAAAATACTTCGTCACTCGTTGCAAACTTCTGAATAAAATAACATACATACATATGTACATAAACATATGTTTGTACATGTGTCTAAAAGTCAATTAGCATGTGTATATAAATTACCGTAAAAATCTGTAGTGTAATTAATATCCAGTTTTTTTTTTAGGTCCAGTGAATGTTAAAAATAAGAAACTTATCACTAACCACATTCAGGGATATTCAGGATATAATTTTTGCATAAAATCATTTATATGTATTTCGTGGCACTTCGTATTTTGAAAGAACCTTATAGGTTGTGTTGCTTTTTAGTTAACAGCACTCTGGTTTTTTTAGAACTGCGAAATAACTGTTGTTTTATTGTTAAGCACGATATATTTTCATTTTGTATACAAGTATATAAGTTGATTCCAAATTTCATTGATAACTTTTTCCGAGAACTCAAACTTTTGGGTCAAGTTTACCAAATTACTCAATAATTCAAATCGCATTTTCATGGAAATGCGTTTTGTTTTCATATTTTTCCAACTACTTTCACCACTTTTATAATATTTCTATTTTGGAAATAAGTCGGTGAAATTGCTAGCGACCGGCCTAATGGTCATTCAGACTAATGCCAGCCAATGGCTCCACACCCGAGATAGTATATCGGTATTATTTCCTGCGAGAACTGTTTCGATTATTCTATGTCACGGCGAAAATGTCCGACAGATCTGGTAGGTTAGCAGTTCCGTAGGTTTTCAGACTGATTGAGCGTAAGATGCTGGACTGACTAAACACATTCCTGCGTCGGGTTTCAGACGTCAAGAGCCGAGTGGATGATTTCCGAGCGATGGAGAGATGCTGAACCGATGTTGTGGCTTTTAAGAGAACCAAGGATAAAAGCTTTTAGAGCTTGATGAAAAAGTAGTGTCATACCGCTCTAACAGCTCACAGGGTAGTTCAAGCTGAAAGAGCGGCTCAGCTCTATTTGCGCTTTAACAGCAAGCTTCAATGTCAGGGCTTTCTGCGAAGCAGCATCTGCAACGTTTTTGCAGAAAATGGTACATAGTTATTCCGTCTTAAACCATCGCTCTGAGGATACCCAAATTAAAAATTCCTTAACACACAAAAAACTTGTTTACATTAAATAACATAGGGGTCAATGTGATGTAATGTCGTATTAAAGCCAAGCATATTATCTACAAGACAGTTGACAATTAAGTAAAAGTCATTTCAATGTGATATGTTAGGTAAAAGGGTGGGTATGCATCCAAATGCAATATCGGATTAATCTATCCATACACAAACATAAATTCAAGATTTCTTAATTTTCTTAAAAAAAAAAAATATTTTATTTTAATAAATTTTTTTTCCTAAATTATTATACCTTATTTGTATATCTGTCAACTTGTTATATTCGCTGCTTATTGTAATAATGACTTTTCTGGCAGTGGCTATTAAACTGTGGAGCAATTGCATCTCAATCATTTAAAAATATTTATTATAATTGTTACATACGTTTGTATGTACATATGTACATATATTCTGCCTGTCCGTCCGTTCATTCTCTGCGAACTACAGATATTTTATTAATTTTGTAGATAGTCTTATTTATATTGCTGGTAGTGTACAAATCTGAATGGACAACTACATACATACATAATAAATGAATAAATTTGTTCTTGTATGTACCTATTTATGTATTACTATTTAATACGCATTTGTTTAATCAATGTACACACCATTTTTAATATTTTTAAAATTATAGTTGAAATTTTAATTTACTCTTGTGTTCCTTTTTTTAATCCTCATATATTTATGTATATATGAAACAGTGGTCTGACCCACGCCCCGAATCATATAAGTACATACATACATATGTATGTATACCCTGCAGTACCTGTCATCAACAATTCATCAACGTTTCATCAACAGTCAAGGGGGTGCTGTTGATTTTTCATCGATGACAGGCCATACAAACCGTTGATTTACTTAACATGGGCATGACCTAGGCTGTCATCAATAAAAATTCATCAACAATAAATCGATGATCCATCAACAATTCATCGATGTTTCATCAACAAATTTCTCAACGGCCGGGCTATGGTACTGCCGTCTAGACTGCCGCCGTAACTGTATCGTGGGCAGAGCGTCGTAGTAGAAGTCGCAGTCGGCAAAGGGTCGACTCGGTAGAAGTCGCAGTCGGCAGAGCGTCGCCTCGGTAGAAGTCGCAGTCGGCGGTTGATGACATGTTGATGACAGTGGCCTATTGATGACACGGGGTACTGCAGGGTTGTGTTTACTCATACAAGCAAGCACATAATAATTTTTAGATTTCTACGCTCTCACCTTTGTGAGAGCAGGTAGAGGGCCATTGCCGTTCGAATCAAAATTTTAAGGCATCTTATAGATTCTAATGTCTTTGATTTACCCTCTCCGTACCGTACTATTCCGTGCTTAATCAATAGGCGTAGGCATGGTAGAATTATACAAGGTAGTCTCGTCGGCAAAAGCACTCCCCTATTCATTACTCACAACAAGTGCGAGTGAGAGGAGTCTGCGAAGTAAGTGCGAGTGAAACGACAAAAGAGCTTTTAGTTTAACCCTTAGATAGTCCATGGGAGTTATATTGTTCATATATAGTAAAAAGAGTTGAATTTGAATTTGTTTGTTTTGAATTTGAAATTAATCGTTATTTTTGTTTTTGTATACCTATTTTTTTGTTTAAATTCTTAATTTTAAAATATATGCGAATCTCAAAGAAAGATTTTTTTATATCTAAATTAATGTTTATATTCTGAGCACCTATTTCTCCTTAACGTTTTTTGTAGTACTAAAATAATCAGAAACTATATCTAAAAAAACAATTTCCAGCTCCTTAATTTCCTCCCACAATGTCCACTTGGTTAAACATTTTGGTGCTTTTATCAATTTTACTTCATGCACGTGCTTCCGACAGAAATTGCAGAACGACATCTCACACAAGGGTTAAGGCACTGACAAAAAGCCGAACAGTTAGGCAGCCGACGAGACTACCTTGTATAATTGTATCATGGGCGTAGGTATCTTTAGAGTGACCAAAATCTTCCATTGTCGTGCACAATTAGGAGGACACAATGCGGAGAGCGCTAGTTAATACGAAATTCTGATGTTAAGTTTAGTTAAATGATTTTAGAATAGAACCCGTGGTGCTTTTCTATATCACCATAATCGGCCTCGGGCCAGAACTCTTCTTTTTCGAACAGGAACTAGTGATTTGGGAGCCGTTGAAGGCAACTCCACGGGACGCACGACAGGTATCTAACACATATTATTATAAGCTTAAGTTCAGTGAGTTCTATAAATTATTTATGTACATATGTACATATGTATGTGTTGAGCTATTTTTATAGAAAGAGTTTGATAAATGAAAAAAAAACAAATTTTTGGGTAGAAAAATTAGATTGTCTGAGTAGTAAGTATCGCGGGTACGCTGCCTGCAGCGGCCGCAATTTATGTATATGTATATGTATACATATGTATGTATGTACGTATGTTCAAATATTATATACATAGAAGTCGTGGTCGGCAAAGGGTCGACTCGTTAGAAGTCGCAGTCGGCAGAGCGTCTCCTCGGTAGAAGTCGCAGTCGGCGGTTGATGACAGTGGCCTATTGATAACATGCGGTACTGCAGGGAGTAAACAAACTCACATAATGCCCAAAGATCGACACCGGCCAAAGTACTACTTTAGCTTTTGGCCGGAAGACCGTGTACAGCCGGAAAACACTGAATATTTGCATGTATTATATTTATTATTATCTATATATAGTATTTTTTACCCGCGGCCGCACTAAAGAACAATAAATATATATTTTTTTATATTTAGCCCGCATATTATTGTTAAGAGAAAACATTAACAATAATAATTTGCTAACTATTTTTCAAATGCAGATTACTATGTGTCCGCATTAACCTTTGCATCAAAACCGTAGCTGTTCCTCTTGTGGCGTTTAAAATTTTAAATAAAATAAGATAAACTCCAAGTTGTTTTAGCGTAGTGATGACGCCATATACTATATGGCATATAGGCTTGAGAACATGTTCCCAAATCACTTCCCAAATCAAGCCTTCCAAACTGTTTTCGACTTCATTTTCAATTTAAAAAAAATGATTACAGATCACCCTGTGTGTAAATATGATGTCCGCTAAGAAATACTGTCTCCCCACTGAGCTAAATCTCAGTCTTCTATCCAATAGTTGATCGAACAGCTGTGCGTTATCCAAAACACATAAACGTAAACATAAGCATAGACGGTTTAAGTGGTTTCTGCGGATTAAGTTACCAACTATTTTGGACGGTTCAACAACAGAAAAAAACAGATCGTGGTAGATTACGTTGGCACTGTTTTAAAATAAATGATTATAAATGATCTATTAAATTAAATTCTTTAAATGATAAAACAGAGGACAAAAATTAATTAATTCCTCTAAAATTAAAACAGCAAATAAGCAATATTAAGTAGTAAAACTATTAAAAATTTATACAACAAAACGTTATTAAAAAACGGAGCAGTTGAAAACGAAATGAAAAAAATTTCGTAAAAAAGAAAACGAAGATAAAACAGGAAAGGAAGCTAACTTCGGCGCGCCGAAGTTTATATACCCTTGCAGATAGAACTTTTATGATTAGGAATCCATACAGTATAAATTATATATATTTGTGTTAAAAAACAATGAAGTAAGACCTGTTTTCATTTCATTCACCTATACATATTATATTTGCAGTTTTACATTCACAGATTTGGCACCTATGTTATATGATATAGTCGTCATGAAATTTGACACCAAATTTAAGACTAATATAAAATGGCTATATCTCAAATTTGATAAAAATCTACTGAAAACTGAAAAAGTTATAATTTTTAATTGTATTAATTTCTCGATCGTTCCTATGGGAGCTATATGATATAGTAGTCCGATTTTCATAAAATTTTACACAAAATTGAAGAGTATAATAAAATGGCTATATCTTTAATTTGATCCAATTCCATCGAAAACTGAAAATGTTAAAATTTTGTTTGTAAAAATTTTCCGATCATTCCTATGGCAGCTATATGATACGAGTGAGAGTATATAGAAGGCTAACTACAAAGTTTCATTCATATAGCTATAAAACTGAGAGACTAGTTTGCGTAGAAACGCACAGACGGACATGGCTAGATCTACTCGGCTGTTGATCGTGATCAAGAATATATATACTTTATATGGTCGGAGGTGCCTCCTTCACTGCGTTGCAAACTTCTGACTGAAATTATAATACCCTGCAAGGCTATAAAAATCCGGAGCAGGCCTGCATACATATGTAAGTTTTCATTACTAAATATTTCAAATACATTAAAAATCTTTACTGCATGTTAAAAAAAGTCAAAAACAGCTCTAGGCAGTAAGTTTTTTATGATCAACATGATTATTAAAATCGCTAATACAAACTTTGAAGCAAAAATTATTCATTTAAGTTATTAAGTACCAAAATACTGAAATGTTTTACAAAAGTTGCCTGGAGAATACAGAATTAAATATATGGCTACCACGCACACTTTGAGTAATTTCCCTGAAGTACCAGACAACGTTTCATCAACAGTCAAGGCGGTGTTGTTGATGATTCATCGATGAATGGCCATACAAATTGTTGATGAATTTAACATGAGCATTTCCTAGGCTGTAATCAACAACAATTCATTAAAAACTCATCACCAATTAATCAATGAATCATCAACAAATCATCAACGGACGGGTCATGGTACTGCCGACTACTGCCGTCTAGACTACTGTCGTAACTGTATCGTGGGCAGAGCGTCGACTCGGTAGAAGTCGCAGTCGGCGCGTCGATGACAGTGGCCTATTGATGACAAGAGGTACTGCAGGGTCGCTTTTCGCATGATAGTACGTTCATACATGTATGTATGAATGAATGACAAATTATTTGTAGTTTGGTATATTACATTGAAAACTAACAAAAAAATCTATAATCGTGTAAACTCGACGCTGCGATACCTTCTATACGAAGCTTTGTGCATTGAATCTATTCAATATTGATATCTGTTGAAACAATAAAAAACTATACACAAAGTGGCGTCAATAGCCATGTGTACAATGAAATTATGTATGTACATATATTACAGTTCCAAGACAGAGTCTATGTAACAGGCAGAAGGTAGATGCCACCTTCTGCATGTTACATACTTAAGCTCGTATTGAGTCAACTCCGGTTATCCGCCGTTAACGCTTTATTAATTTCACACTGTCTAAGTGCTAAGAGCAGGAGGTAAAGGAGGGCAGTTACCAATCCATCCTAATTAATCAAATCACCATTAGGAGAACACCGGCCAAGATGAATATTTGGCCTACATACGTTAGTCTTCTATATAATCTCACTCGTATATATGTCGGAAGAAGCCGGACGATTATATCATACAGCTGCCATATGAACGATCAGAGAATTTCTAGAAAAAAATCTTTTCTAGTTTGCAACAGATTTTTGGTTAAAAATTTTATGAAAATCGTACTACCATATCAAATAGCTGCAATTGGAATGATCGAGAAATTATGTTATGTCCGTACTAATAGACCTGCGGGGGGTGGGTTGCAGGGAAAATCTAGACGACAAATACAATCTACAACCAACAATTTCACAAAAAAAAGCTTCACTGCGACCGACTGAAGTATTTGGTAAGCAAAAACAAATAGATTTGGGCATATAGGTATATAAATATGGAATAAATAAATATAAATATCAAGGGATTAATGTGTAATAAATATGCAATAAACATGAAATATATAAGTAAATAAATAATATGAAATAATATATAAATAAATAAAATGCTAAAATCGATAAAAAATGTAACAAATATATAAATATACTAGCTGTACCCTGCCACGTTTCTTTGTGGCATATTGTGGTTAAGAGGGCACTTCTGAATACATCTTCCTGGCATAAGGTGAAGAAGGCAGTCAGAGTTATCGTAGGCGGATTCAGGACTCTTTCTTGCACATTTAGTTCTGTGAAATAGACACGTTGACCATTCTCCAAATTGACTGCCAAGTGAACTACAGCTGGATAGCGTTCATGAATTGGGAACGAAAAAATTCGCCATGCAGCCTCGTTGCTGCTTATGTATCTTCCAGCCTGGTATTGAGCGATTTCATCGACAACTCGTACTGCATTGCTGTCATCATTTTCTGCCTGAACACCAAAAACTGTCATATCGCTGCCTTTATTCACGTACTTGCAGTTATATTTAATCGATTTCACGGAATTGCAATATTCTACGTTGATGTGCGCTTTGTATGATTTTGACAATAGTGGTGAGTATGGAACCACCCAACGATTGTCTACCTCAATATCACCAATTCTCATGTTTAAAGTTGCCGAAGTTCCTCCATCTTCAGTTGACCGTCTCCTATACAGAGGATATCCATCGTCCCCTGTTACGGTGTTGGCTGTAAATGCTCGAGGATATCGCTTGGAACACTTCCCGTCTACCATTCATGGTGAACATGGGTTGAAGGTACCACAAGGGCCATGGATAATGTTCTTGATGACAACTTCATGCAAATCCGTATCAACCTCGGCCCGTGGAATCTCAGCGCATATAACATCGTCGATTTCGTCTGGAGTAAATTTATCATACAGCCAAATCAGTATGTGCGCAAGCGGCAATCCTCTCTTCTGCCATTCTATTGAATACATCCAGCACCGCACAGATCCAAAAACTCCATGTTTCACAATGAAATCCATCAGTGACTTGAGCTGTTGTCTGAAAACACGGGCTGTGATGTCATGCCTATCCTAGACGATTGTCCAGGAAATAACAGCTGCACTATCTCGTACCAAGATGGATTGCATGCGAAGGTGATAAATAAGTCTGGACGGCCGTAGCAATGAACATATGCCATGACATCTTGAGCATGTTCCTGCATGTGGCGTGGACTACCTATGTATGAGGATGGCAAAATCGTGAGCTTTCCAACGTTGGTTGTATTACGGTCATTCATCAGAGCATCCCGCAAATGGATATATTCCTCGGACCGAAGTTTCGTCTGATTCAATCGAAGGAGCCTGACAGTATGTGCACACCTGATGCATCCGGCCAATAACGACATTGCGATTTGAGCTGTAATCAATAGTTGGATTATATCGGAATGCAAGACGATTGTATTGCAGGTTTTGATCTTCTGCAAGCTTTAAACGCGCTTCAGCTACCCTTGCCCTGTTGCGTTCATTATTTTGAGAGTGAATCAAATCGATTGCTGCAGAACGCGACTGCCTAATTCTCAATCGTTTTCTCTAAAGCCTATCTCCTCGTCTTTCTGCTGATTGCGCGTTGTGCATCTGCATTGCTTTCAGCCGCTCAGTCTCTCGGATGGAGGCCCGTTCTTCGTCAGTCATATTCGTAATCTTACGTCTGTTTGCTTCTGTATTGCGAGTACGACGACCCAAACTCGACTTCTTGGGTGGCATGACTTCGTTTCGTAATGAAGCTGAACAAAAAAATAAAATTTGTATCTCCAATTTCTTCTTTCAATATGTTTTGAATGTTTGACAGGAAATGCTTTGATTCAGCTGGCTGCCTGTAGAGGGCGCAGCAGTAGGGGCACGGGGAAACGCGAAAAAAATTGATATATTCGCAAATGCAGATAAGCTATCAACATCAAAAGTAGACAATAACCGAGCTGGAACCTCAACGCATGTTGTGTAAAAATTTGGGCTTAAACGGTTCAGAACTTTTCAAGTTTCTTCTTTCAATATGTTTTGAATGTTTGACAGGAAATGCTTCGATTCAGCTGGCTGCCTGTAGAGGGCGCAGCAGTAGGGGCACGGGGAAACGCTAAAAAAATTGATATATTCGCAACCGCAGATAAGCTATCAACATCAAAAGTAGACAATAACCGAGCTGGAACCTCAACGCATGTTGTGTAAAAATTTGGGCTTAAACGGTTCAGAACTTTTCAAGTCTATAAAGGAAGTAGACACGAACAGAGCATTTTTATATATATAGATAAATAGTTAAAAAATAAACAACAAACATTTTACGCAAAAAAAACACAAGAAAAAACACATTTGAATTTAACCTAAAACTAAGAAAAAATTTTGGCTGAAGCTACAAAGCTCCCGGTGTCGCCACTCGGAAGGCGTGTCGGCCTTCCTCGCCGATTCTCTTTTCTTGTTACCAATTCTTATTTAATGGCGGCTCTCATGTACATATTTTTAATGGCGGTAGTCGGCGCACATATGCCTGCAGAAGCTCATCGCTGAGATTAGAGGTTATGTTTGAGTTTCCAGGTTTTATATCAGTGGCCACCAAACCGAACCAAGAAAAAAATGGGCCTGGCCAATTTTATCTTGGCCAGAATTATCTCTGCGAGGGCTGGGTATGGTCGAGCCTGAAAATGAGAGCCATGATATTAGGGCTTCACCTCCGGACCACGACCACTCACCTTTTGAGGTGAGCTGGCTTTCCGTCCTCCCTGATCCTCCGCACACGTCCAAATGCCTCCTCAGCCTTTTAACAAAATTTAATTCATAACTCAAAGTTCTTTCTTGTTGAGTGCACGCGCACAGAAATTAAAATTAAAATTCAATTCTTATTTCAAATTTTATGAACCGCCCGCTCGCGTAGCTTTGAACCAATTAACCGCCCTTTCCCATTGTAGTTCGGTTCCTTTTCACCTTCTCTTTCTTTTCTGGTTGGAACCCGTTGTTTCAGTTTTGAAGCATTCCAGGGAAAGATCCTTTTCCCCCATAAGGTGGTGCATGCTACCGATCTGTTTTTGGGGCAGGGTGGCATCCCTGAGCTGATCGTATAACACCCCAATATGGATCTATCAATTGAATTCCAACTATATTTATTGGGTGGAACAGCTGGGCCTAAAATGGCCATAACACCACACTGACATGCAAAATTGACCAAAACTGAATTTTCAGTGAAAAACTGGCCTCAACAAACCCTGATGGCAAAGGATGTCCACGCTGGGCCTAATACGATGCAGAAACAGCGTCCAACGAGGGAGACCGCCCACTGATGCCTGGACCTGATCCCTTCCTTTTGACAGTTAACTAGACCACAACTCTGCGTGAGCTAGTGACCTTTGCGTCTTGATCCGATTTGGCGTTGAAGCTCCTTTCAAAGTCGCTCAGCACACTATTTCTGCGAAACGCCTCTTGTCCGGGCTGGAAGGTTACTTCTCGCGTCTGCCGATCAAAGTGCCTTGCGGTGGTTTCATGCGCCTTATGCGAACCTATCTCCAGGCTCCAAGCCCTCGAGCTCGTTGTCCTCCAATTCCCGTAGTTTCCGTGCTAACTGGTAATCCGCCCCATTGGTACATGTTCTGTTCAAACAAGGCAAAATACGGTGTTACCCCTGTAGCTTGATGAAACAAGCTTCTTAATGCTGCCTCTATTTCTGGAACATACAAATCCCAGAGGGTGGTCACCCTCTAGGTATGCTCGTATTGCGTTCAGCACAAACTGGTTGGCTGCCGTCCTTACGTGTCTGATCCGGTACTGCTCGATCATGCTTTGAAACCGCTTCGTCACGAACTGTTTCCCGTTGTCCAAATGTGTGGTTTTTGGAACTCCAAACGTATGGAAAATCTCCTTCGCCAAAAACTTGATCATTTCTGCTGTTGTCGCCTCCTTCATTGCCTTCAAGACAACAATTTTTGAGAACTGATCGACCACGATAAAAATGTATGTGTGGCCTTTTCTTGAGCGGGGATACTTTCCCAAAAAGTCAATGTAGACTTTCTGGAATGGACGATACGTGATGGTTTCCCCTCCCAGTCCTGGCCTCGGAGCTTCATACGATGGCTTAGTCTCCTTGCACACCTTGCAGTCCGTGATGAAGTTTCGAACCATTGCCTTAAGAGATGCAGGGTTTTTGCCATTCCTCCATGGGCCTTCCATGGTCGTGTGTGCACTTGTTCAATCAACGTCTGGCTCAACGACGTTGGAACCCACAACTTCCAGCTACATTCTTCGAGTTCTGGTTTGCTGCTTGTCCTGACCCTTTTGAATACAAAGCCATCCACCGCCTTTAGATCTGACTGCTTTTCTTTTCTTCATCAACAACGTCTAGCAGTTGGCAATACTCCTCCGATTCAAACTCTACGGTCTGAAATCCCAGCATCCAGTCGTCTTCTGCTTCCTGAACCTCTTCCACCATTCTCGATAGGGTATCAGCCACTACATTTTTCGATCCTTCACGGTGTTGGATGTCAAAGTCGTACGCTTGCAGTTTTAGGGACCATCTTGCCAGTCTTCCACACAAATCCTTCAAGGACATTAGCCACTTCAGACTGGCATGACCCGTAATCACGGTGAATGGCATCAGTTTTATGTATGACCGGAAGCGCTTGATTGCCACGACGGCCGCAAAGCATTCCTTCTCCGTAACACTATAGTTCCGTGTATCCGTCAGCGGCGCCACGAGGTCAGCGAAACCCTTTATAAATCTCCTATACTATCCCGCTGTTCCTAGACAGCTTCTCACCTGAATTCTGGATTGCATCCACTTTCTTTGGGTCTGTCTTCAAGATGCCTCCGCCTATGATGAGCCCAAATATCTGAGTTCCTTGAAGCAGAAATGCGACTTCTTCCACCCTATGGTCAAGCCAGCTTCCCAGCGGAGACGCGACCAACAGGTTATCTAGATACATGAAGACGTTCTTCCTCAACCTCCATGAGTCGAAAAAGGCGTTGCGCTGCATTTGTTAGGCCGAACGCATCGTCAAGGTACAAGGGATGTCCCGGCACCGTAAACGCCGTATACCTCCGGATCTTCTCTTCCAGTTCAATCTGCCAGAAAGCATGCTTCAGATCCACGCTCGAATGTACCTGGTCTGATTAATACGGCTTAGTATCCCTTCGAAGCTTTGTTGTGTATAGGCATCCTTTATTGTGATCTTATTAAGCTTTCTGGCATCTAAACATAGATGATTTTTTCCGGGCTTCCTTACGAGTGTTATCGTATTACTCCAGGCGCTGTCACTTTCCTCTATGACGCCTAATCGGAGCATCTCGTCGACTTCCTCGTAGATCAGGGACTGTACTGCTGGTGATACGGGATAATGCCGATCCTTTAATGGGACTGCTCTTGGTCAGATCATGCGGCTCGGGTTCCTCTTTCTTCTCTCCTTCTTAGATTATCTCCTCCTGAATTGACCCTAGATTGAACTTCTCCGGCGCTATCTTGAAACTCTTCCAAAAATCCACTTCCAGGTACAATTCTTGTTCCAGCGATGGACATATATTCTTGGACGTTGATGCACTAAGGTCAGTACATACAAGTGGCCCGTATGACACCAGGCACGTGCCTGTTTGGGTTAGGTGTTAGTAGGCGCGATGGAAAATATAGGGCAGAATACGAGGCAATTGACTACTGGCGTGCTGCCAGATTGTTAGCATGCATGCTTACTAAGTGTGTTATTATTAAAGATTTTAATTTGGGAAGGGTATCTACGTTAGAGATTAGTGTGTACAAATCATTTCATCATAATTTGCACATAGCTTTCTAAAAGGTTCATGCAGTGCAAAGGAGGTTCTACAGTGGCGCAACACTAATGGGATATAGGATCTAGTGGTTCTACATGGTACATGGAAATTAAGCTGACTCAACAAGTCAGCAGACATCACCATGGATAAGGTTAAAAATAAAGGTTATCCCTAGCATCGTTCTACGATTGGCTAAGGACAGCAAGTTTATTAACAGGAGTCTACTAGAGTAGAAAGGTAATCTTTGGTTTGCATCCCAATTTAAACCGCGTAGAGCGAAAAGTAAAAAGTTCTTTTTAACCGACTCAATGCGTTTACTATGGACGCCGTACTGAGGGCTCCAAACGCAGCATCCATATTCTAAGATAGGACGAACTAAAGAAGTATATAAGGATTTAGTAACATAGGGATCATTGAATTCCTTCGACCACCGTTTAATAAATCCAAGCACACCCCTGGCTCTATTCACCATAGACGAAATATGATCAGTAAAGTCAAGTTTTGGGTCCAAGCGGACGCCCAAATCGTCAACAGAATTAATTCTTTCCAAAGAGCAGCAGTTCAGCATGTAAAAAGCAAGCTTAGGAACGACACGTGAGAATGTCATTAGCTTGCATTTCGAGTCATTAAAGTTTAATAAGTTTACACGGCACCAAGTTTAAAAATTATTAAGACCTCTTTGTAAATCCGACTGGCAGCAACGTCATTGTATTGCACGCAAAGCTTGACATCATCCGCGTACATAAGTACTCTGGAGTTAGTCAAGACTTTGGGCAGGTCATTTATGAACAATGTAAACAATAAGGGTCCCAAATGGCTTCCTTGCGGGGCACCAGATGTAACCCTTAGAACATTGGATAAATTATTCTTAAAGAGGACCTTTTGCGTCCTGCCATTCAAACAACTTAAGATCCAATTAAGAAGATCACTTGGAAAACCCATTGAATCGAGTTTTCTAACGAGGAGAGAATGGTTAACAGAGTCAAATGCTTTACTGAAATCAGTATAGATTACATCTGTGTGACAATTATTATGGAAGCCCTTTATAATATAGGAAGAGAGCTCCAAAAGATTTGTTGTTGTTGATCTTCGCTTAATAAAACCATGTTGACATGGAGAAATAACCTAACGGGATTTAATGTTGGTGGTGAAATGGGCAATCAGCAGGTGATTGGGAGCGATGGAGCTACACGGCTTAACATGGTGGTTTATTGCTATGTTTTGGGAGTTTTATGCTATCGCTTAAGCTTTCGTTGTTAGCGGCGGGGAGCGAGCTGGAAGCTTTGGTATGGGAGCACGAGTTTAGCTTGAGTTGCTTCTGAAGTGTTGGTGTATTGCTATACTTCTGTTTAGTGTATTGACTTACGCGAAGCTTAGATGATAAGAGGCGCTGCACTCATCTTCGTCGGCTTTTTAGCCATGTTTGATATTATGTTTGTGATCTTCATCACTTGCACCGACTTGTTTGCTGACGTTAACGTGTTGATTATGATATTGTTACCTGGCTACGGTCACATCATACTGAGATATGCTTATCTCTTGCGAGATCTGCCGTTACAGTATGTATACGAGGAGAAGCAGTTGAAGACGTCAATGTAGCGCCGCTACAGCGCGGTGGGGGTTCTTTGTCTGATCATCACTCGCTGTTGGCTGTTTGCTTCACTTTTGCCACCTGATCCTTTAACGAGAGCTCACGCGCTGTTTTGATGACTGGAGTGACCTTTTAAGTGGTCTCCGGCATCCAGCTTAATCATATCCCATCGGTTCACCATTTCGTGCGCCTGTACAACTTCGTGGGCCTCTTCATTGCATGTACTCTTCCAGTGCCAACCGGTTGCTGGCCGATGGTCTACGCGTGTACTTTATCTGGGTGTTTGTCTCGTCTGGAGTGGGAGTACATCACTTAATCACCTTATGGGCTTTATGATCCTGAACTGGGATCATCTTGTACCGTCAGGCCCTGTTTATCGACTGGTACCGATCTGCATTGGCTCGCTGGCAGCGCGCTCGCTACGTGGACTTGGGTGCCGACAACACGGCCGCTAATAGCCGGCCAGCGGATGTGATCTAGGCACCAACAGGCAGCCGGCGACAGTGAAGAAGGACTGACAACGTACGCGGTGGAGTGAAGAGAGAGGGGGAGAAAGGGAAAGAAAGAGGAGGTACAAAGGTGCTGTAATTGAGGGGTGATAATATTTTCAAATAATTTTAGGATGGCCGACAACTTAGAGATTCCTCTATAATTGCTGGCATCCAATTTGCTACCTTTTTTGTGGAGAGGAATAATAAACGATTCCTTCCAAATAATGGGAAAGTGTGAGGTTTCTAAGGACAAGGTAAACAATTTCAGAAGGCGATAGCACAGGGCGTCGGCACAATACCTGAGCACACAGCCAAGAATTCCGTCGGGACCTGGCGAATAAACTGGCTTGACACGATGAAGATCTAAAAGGAGACAGCTTTCGTTTAGGCTAGGACAGAAAATTAAGTTCGATTTGGGTATGTCGTAGGAATAAGTCTGGTATATATACGAAGAGCTAGAATAGGTTGTTTGAAAAAACTGCGAAAATAGATCGGCTATTGCCTGATCATTATTTGCGGTAGTATTTTCAAATGAAAGCGAGGAAGGATTTGTTTTAGGTTTACGTTTAGTGTTACGAAATTATAAAACTGTTTTGGGTCCTGTGAGAACTGGGCCCTACAACGATTTAAATAGTTTTTATAACACTGCGCGTTCAGCACGGTAAAGTTTGACCGAGCTGATAAATAAAATGAAAGGGCAGATTGAGAACCGGTGATTTTAAATTTAGCATACAGTCTAGATTTTTTATTTTTAAGTCGGCTCAACTCTTTAGTAAACCACGGCGGTTTATTCGAGCTTGGCGGATAATATAACGGAACACATTCAGTAAAAAATGAATTCATGGCACTGTAAAAAATATCCACGGCAACTGCCATGTCAGTGCACATGTATAGATCGGACCAATTGAACTCGTTTATAAAATTATTCAGCCGTTCAAAGTCCGTTTTGCGAAAACATAGGACTTTATTGGCTGGACGGTCCGAAATATTCTGTACGTCACACCCAATATCAAGAGTCACATCGAAAGTTGGATGATAAGGATCTTCGGGCTGCGTCAGAGGCGCCACCCTTGCTAAACTGACTCTCGCAGGATCAGAGACGAAGCAAAGATCAAGCAAGCGCTGTAAGGAATTTCGCACATGGTTGACTTGAGACAGCGAAATGTCAAACAAGCCAGCGATAAAGTCATGTTGTGTAGGTGTATTGAGAGTATTGGTGGAATTATTTGAGCACCAAATAGCACCAGGGATATTAAAATCTCCAAGAACTACCGCTTTTGGTTTGCCGCATGAAAGACGTCATCTCCCTTTCTACATCGCGACAGGCCTCACAACAGTAACGCAGGCCGATGTTTTTTCTTACATCGTCCACCGTCCGAGCTGCAACTCCAATACACTTGGCGTGCATGACGTTGTCGCACAGCCAGCAGCCGATTGTAAGGTCACCTGCAGCAATTGCCTTTTGGCAGGTTTTAACAAAACAGACAACAGTTCCGGACATTATGAGGACTTACCGCTGTACTTGTACTTGGAAAAAAATAACAACAGAGCTATAAAGAAAGAAGTGAAGAGTCACAGCGAGAGCGAGAGAGCGGGAGAGCGGGAGAGATAAATAGATAAAACGTTTAGCTGTTGCGACGGCGCAAACAAAAGCTAGACGAAGAAGGCACAAAAAGGAATTCAAAATATGCAAAAGCTAGCACTAGCAGCACAACTAAATTGGAAAATAAAACCAATTATATACACAAAATTAGAATAGCTGCATGCATAAGAAAAGAAGTGCAGCGGCACAGCTAAAGCGAGAGAGTTGGAGAGCGTGGGAGATAAATAGATAAAACGTTTAGCTGTTGCGACGGCGCAAACAAAAGCTAGACGAAGAAGGCACAAAAAGGAATTCAAAATATGCAAAAGCTAGCACTAGCAGCACAACTAAATTGGAAAATAAAACCAATTATATACACAAAATTAGAATAGCTGCATGCACACGCGAAGTGAACGGGAAGTTATTAACACAAATTAGAAAAATTAAGTTAACCCCGGTGGTTAGATTCAAACTTTAATACAAAACGAGAGCGCAAGAAAAAAACACGTCCGTTCACTTGGAAAGATGAATGATTTCAATGAAACAAATTCATCACTACCGTGTCCTTTTTATATGTCATCGGTATTGTGACCTTTCCAAGGATCAGTTAAGTTGCCCCATTCGGCGTTTAACCATTGGCATATGGTATGGTATGGTTTCAAGATGATATCCAAAGTTTCTAACAGCTCTTTGCAACGTTTTCCCAGCAAGCTTACAGATGCTCCAGAGTCCAGCAGCCCACTTATGGTCCTTCCGGAAATCTGGATCGATACAGTTGGCCTTGGGTTCGTCTCCCTATCCAGTCTTCCCAATGTATTAATTGTTTGTAATTGGAACCGGTCTCTGGATTTTTTCACCCTTTTCGAGACAAGCGTCATTCTCCCCGAATATCCGTGCGCGTGCTTCCTTATATCGGCGCACTCTCTTGCTTAGGGTCAGATGTAGTCGGCCTGGTGCCTGCACGCTCGGTTGAGTGCCCTGACGGTATTCGCTTCCTAACTGGTTTGGGGCCTCCTCTCGGGCTCCTTCATGGAACGCGGTTCGCCCGTCGCAGTTGCGTTCCTCTGGGCGTTTCCCGTCCTGCAATTCGGACATTTGGGTGTCACCGTGTTTGGCAACCCGCATTTATAGCAAAAGAGTTTTCGCTGCGCTGCTTCGCAATCTTGGTAGACATGGCCACTCTGGCAGTTCCAGCAAATTACAAGCTTTCTCGGCGCTGCTTCTGCTATTGCATCCACCACCTCTTCGGTGTCCGCCAGGGATTCTTGGTCAACCGTCGAGCCGCGAAGTTCTTCTACTCTGCCGATCCTTTGTTCCTGTCTGGGCCTGTAGGTCGCGGGCAATCGCATGCGCTGTCTTCCGCGCTCCGGATCCAGAGTCCCGCTTTGATGATCCAATCCGGGTCCACTCCGCCTACAAGTGAGGCAACTAGCTTCCTGAGCGCCGTGAAGTACTCCACCAGCGTCTCTCCGGGTCTCTGCTTCCTCTCGGCTATGTCCTGAATTGTGTCGTAGTCTCTCCTTTTATCGCAGAAACGCCGCTCGAGTGCCTGCTTGAGCTCTTTCCAGGATCGGGGCTGCTTGGTGCGGATTAGGAGCCAATACCACTCCTATGGCCTCCGCAACGAAGGAAAATAAACTCCCCCCCACGCATTCCATAAAGGTGCTGAAGGTTCTCCTCAAATTAGAAATTTTCCCCCTTTATTCCCCTAGCTTTCCCCTTAATTGGACCCCCATATAACAAAAAAAAATAAAAAATTTTTCGGGTTTTTTTTTCTTCCTTTCGGATTTTTTCCGCCCTTTTTCCTCTTCTCCTATTTTTCCCCCCCCCCCTCTTTCACCTCGGGGATTTTTTTGTTTTTTTTGTCTCCGGGTTTTTTTCCCCCTTTCTTTTCCCTTTTTTCTGGGTCCTTCCCTCCCCGGTTTTCTTTAAACCCAATTAATTAAAATAAAAATTTTCCCCAGCCCCCCCCCAGGTTTTTTTCCGCCCCCCCCCTTCTCCGGCTTTTTTTTTCCCCTTTTTTCTCTCTTCCTCCCTCTCCGTATCCGCAGTCCTGTTCGATGATGATGAAGAAATTGCGTCTCGTTAATCCATCCTCTTCATCATTTCGGCAAAACCTGCTCGCATGCACTTGTCGATGCGAATGTCCATCAGATGCGTCATGTCGACTAGGATCTGTTCCTGTGAAACCTGAATCAGCTCCTGCATTTCTCGCTTATGCATTGACCTGTATGCTTCGGCGTTCTCCAGGCAATATTGTTCCTGAATCGGATCCAATTGGATATTCGAATACCCGTCTGGAGTGCCTTCTGGGTCTAGGTTCAGGATCCGTGGAACTCTCCTCCTATGTTGTTCGCTGAATTTCCGACCGACCCTGCTATCAACCCTTCAGCACCCTTTTCTCCATTTTCTGCCTCAGGAATTCTTACGGGAATATGCATAGTCACTGGTGCTAAATAAAAGCCACTTTGCTTTCAGACGGACTCATCCTGCGTCATAAAAGATGCCACCCCCTACTCTACGCTTGACAGCCGAGGTCATCTTCTTTATCTGATCGCTTCCAAAGGCTCACGAACCGTCAACTTAGGTCGTCAGATGTCGCAGGACTTTTCGATTCTCGCAAAAAAAAAACAATTGGTAACGTTAATTGAATTTAATTAAGTTCCTTTTTCTATCTGCCTTTTTTTTATTTCTTATTAATTTAAAATATTTTATGCCCTATCTACTATATTTTATTAAACAAGCAATGTTTTGCTACTTACCTATTCCTACTTTTACTTATGGCTATATCACAGATTTATATCACATATGGTAAAATTGTTCCCTTTATCACTGTTCGCAAATCAGCTTCTTATCAGCCGCTGATGTCGTCCTTGTGATTCCGGACCAAATCCCAAAAGTGATACATCTCTGTGGCCACTTTTAAATTTGTAATTAGTGTGTCCTTCTTTCTGGCGAGTGAACTCTTAAGCGATCGTCCGCTCTTACCCACTAACTAGAAATACCCTTGCTTTATATACTCAGCAGGATATAGTGCTGTCGTTTATAAATTGGGCGCCATTTTGTTTTTTCCCCATTAAAGAACCTGCATGCCATTTGGGCTGGCACCGACTAGATCTCTCCTTGGGCCATGGATCTCCTAACACTGCCCGCCACACACAACAATAAATTTCATCGATACTCGACATTTACACAACTCTATACACCGCGCGGTTAATTTCAAACACGCGGAAACAAAGACAATAATATCTACAGTTCCTCACACACACCTAACTGACCTGGCTCCCCCTGATGAACTGGAGGCCACATGCTCATCCCTTCCCTACCATGCAGGTGCTCGCATAATTCAAATTGGACGACAAATACAATCTACAACCAACAATTTCACAAAAAAAACAGCTTCACTGCTACACCGACTGAATTATTTGGCAAGCAAATCATATAGATTTGGGCTTATAGGTATATAAATATGGAATAAATAAATATATGATAACCAAGGGATTTATGGGTAATAAATATGGATTAGATATGAAATAATAAATAAATAAATAAAATTCTAAAACCGATGAAAAATTTAAACAATATATATAAAAAAATGAATTGTTAAAAAAAAACAAAAATTTTCCGCAAACAAAAAAAAAATTAAAAATTCAATTCTTATTTCAAACTTTATGAACCGCCCGCTCGCGTAGCTTTGAACCTTTTAACCCCTATCTATGGTTCGGTTCCTTTTCACCTTCTCTTTCTTTTCTGGTTGGAACCCGTTGTTATACCCTTGCAGGGTATTATAATTTTAGTCAGAAGTTTACAACGCAGTGAAGGAGTATATATATATATTCTTGATCAGGATCAACAGCCGAGTCGATATAGCCATGTCCGTCTGTCCGTCATATAGCTCCCATAGGAACGATCGAGAAATGATATGGACGTTGATGCACTACGGTCAGTTCAGTACATTCAAGTGACCCGTATGACACCAGGCACGTGCCTGTTTGGGTTAGGTATTAGTAGGCGCGATGGAAAATATAGGATAGAATACGAGGAAATTGACTACCGGCGTGCTGCCAGATTGTTGGCTTGCATGTGTTAGTATAAAGGATTTTAATTTTTAAAGGGTAACTACGTTAGAGATTAGTGTGTACAAATCATTATAATTTGCACAGAACACTCTAAAAGGTTCATGAAGTTCAAAGGAGGTTCTACAGTGGCGCAACACTAATAGGATATACAGTGGCTCACAGCTTATGTCGTGCAGAGGTAGACTTTAAATTCAAATTCTTATAACTAACAAACGGTAAGAGATATACAAAAAAATTAAATGCAGTTTTATTATTTATTTATTAATTTAAACACTTTATTATTTTTAAATACCATTAGTTAACTCTTAAATAAAAAAAAAAAAAACCGTCTTTTTTCATGTCACAGCTTATTTCGTGCAAGAACTTTAAGTACACTAAATTTGTAATTTGTTAATCTTAAATAACTTTTTCTTGTTGCAATCCATTGGAGAAGATATCAACTTATATATTTATATGTTTTTGGCGTTTGGTTACACTGAAAAAAAAAGTTCTTTGATTTACCAAAATGAGCACGTGTACACCCATGGAGCAGAGCAAATTGGTCCTAAATCACATCAACAATGAAAAATCTAAACTTAATTTTGCTGAAATAGTAAACGTGAGCTCTATTCCTGTCCAATTTATCATCCAATGCTTCAACCGAGATAATCTATTAGCAGATAAAGTCAAAAATGCTCAGAATAAAACTTTTACAGGTATGGAGAAAAGCCGAATTACACCAAAAATTAATTAAATAAATTAATTAATCGCCAAAATTGGGCACCAAAACATACAGTAGATATTGAGCATGAAATGGGAAAAGGTGTCGTCCACCGCGACTTGCGGAAACCCAACTTTAATGGCCTACGGGCTACTCGGCCTTTTATAAAATAAAATTTAAAATAAATTTAAATTTATTAAATTAAATTTAAATTTTCCAACGACCATGTAACTCATCCGTTATCGATCTAGAATGATGTTATTTTCATTGACGAGTCCAAGATCAACATTTTTGGCCAGATGGAATGCAGTATTCTTGACATCAACTAAATACAGAGCTGCACACTAAAAATCTAATACGTACGGTGAAGCATGGTAGCGATAGAATCATGGCTTGGGGATGCATGGCGGTATCCGGTGTTGGAATGTTAGCATTAATCGATGGAACTATGGACAAATATAAGTACCTTCAATACTTGAAGGATAATTTTGACCAGGACGCCAAGAAATTGACCATAGAGAAGAGCTACCAATTTTACCAGGATAATGACCCAAAGCAAAAATCAGATTTTCTACAGACCTGGATGCAATGGAACTGCCCAAACTTAATAGATACACCTGCCTAGTCTCCTGACCTTAACTTCATTGAGAATTTGTAGCCAATTTTGGATCTTGGTATCCGCAAGAGGTCGATACCAAATCAAAATTAGCTCAAAATAGGCCTCTTGGAAGAATGGCCCAAGATTCCAAAGGAATAGATATACTAGAATATGAAGGTAATCTTTGGTTTGCATCTCAATTTAAACCGCGTAGAGCGAAAAGTAAAAAGTTCTTTTGAACCGACTCAATGCGTTTACTATGGACGCCGTACTGAGGTTTCCAAACGCAGCATCCATATTCTAAGATAGGACGAACTAAAGAAGTATATAGGGATTTATTAACATAGGGGTCATTGAATTCCTTCGACCACCGTTTAATAAATCCAAGCACACCCCTGGCTCTATTCACCATAGACGAAATATGATCAGTAAAGTCAAGTTTTGGGTCCAAGCGGACGCCCAAATCGTCAACAGAATTAATTCTTTCCAAAGAGCAGCAGTTCAGCATGTAAAAAGCAAGCTTAGGAACGACACGTGAGAATGTCATTAGCTTGCATTTCGAGTCATTAAAGTTTAATAAGTTTACACGGCACCAAGTTTAAAAATTATTAAGACCTCTTTGTAAATCCGACTGGCAGGCAACGTCATTGTATTGCACGCAAAGCTTGAGGTCATCCGCCTACATAAGCACTTTGGAGTTAGTTAAGACTTTGGGCAGGTCATTTATAAATAATGTAAGCAATAAGGGTCCCAAATGCCTTCCTTGCGGGACGCCAGATGTAACCCTTAGAACATTGGATACATTATTCTTAAAGAGGACCTTTTGCGCCCTGCCATTCAAATAACTTAAGATCCAATTAAGAAGATCACTTGGAAAACCCATTGAATCGAGTTTTCTAACGAGGAGAGAATGGTTAACAGAGTCAAATGCTTTACTGAAATCAGTATAGATTACATCTGTGTGACAATTATTATGGAAGCCCTTTATAATATAGGAAGAGAGCTCCAAAAGATTTGTTGTTGTTGATCTTCGCTTCATAAAACCATGTTGACATGGAGAAATAACCGATCTACAAAGGTGCTGTAAGTGAGGGGTGATAATATTTTCAAATAATTTTAGGATGGCCGACAACTTAGAGATTCCTCTATAATTGCTGGCATCCAATTTGCTACCTTTTTTGTGGAGAGGAATAATAAACGATTCCTTCCAAATGATGGGAAAGTGGGAGCTTTCTAAGGACAAGGTAAACAGTTTCAGAAGGGGATAGCGCAGGGCGTCGGCACAATACCTGAGCTCACAGCCAGGAATTCCGTCGGGACCTGGCGAATAAACTGGCTTGACACGATGAAGATCTTAAAGGAGAGAGCTTTCGTTTAGGCTAGGATAGAAAATTAAGTTTGATTTGGGTATGTCGTAGGAATAAGTCTGGTGTATATACGAGGAGTTTGCATAAGTTGTTTGAAAAAACTGCGAGAATAGATCGGCTATTGCCTGATCATTATTTGCGGTAGTATTTTCAAATGAAAGCGCTTACGTTTAGTGTTAACAAAATTATAAAACTGTTTTGGGTCCTGTGAGAACTGGGCCCTACAACGAGTTAAATAGTTTTTATAATACTTAGCGTATAATACCGTGCTGATCGGTAAAGTTTGACCGAGCTGATAAATAAGATGAAAGGACAGATTGAGAACCGGTGAATTTAAAATTAGCACACAGTCTAGATTTTTTATTTTTAAGTCGGCTCAACTCTTTAGTAAACCACGGCGGCTTATTCGAGCTTGGCGGATAATATAACGGAACACATTCAGTAAAAAATGAATTCATGGCACTGTAAAAAATATCCACGGCAACTGCCATGTCAGTGCACATGTATAGATCGGACCAATTGAACTCGTTTATAAAATTATTCAGCCGTTCAAAGTCCGTCTTGCGAAAACATAGGATTTTATTGACTGGACGGTCAGAAATATTCTGTACGTCACACCCAATATCAAGAGTCACATCGAAAGTTGGATGATAAGGATCTTCGGGCTGCGTCAGAGGCGCCACCCTTGCTAAACTGACTCTCGCAGGATCAGAGACGAAGCAAAGATCGAGCAAGAGCTGTAAGGAATTTCGCACATGGTTGACTTGAGCCATAAAGTCATGTTGTGTAGGTGTATAGGAGTATTGGAAAAACTTCCGAGCTCAGAATTTCCGGCTTTAACCAGGTTTCTGTGAGCACAATAACCTGAGATGCAAACGAAAGGCTATAAGAATACAAGTTAGGAAGCTTGCTATGTAAGCCTCTTGCATTCTGATAGGAAATACCTAGGGAGTAGGTTAGGTTTTTGGGTCAGAGACGAAGCAAAGATCGAGCAAGCGCTGTAAGGAATTTCGCACATGGTTGACTTGAGCCATAAAGTCATGTTGTGTAGGTGTATAGGAGTATTGGAAAAACTTCCGAGCTCAGAATTTCCGGCTTTAACCAGGTTTCTGTGAGCACAATAACCTGAGATGCAAACGAAAGGCTATCAGAATACAAGTTAGGAAGCTTGCTACGTAAGCCTCTTGCATTCTGATAGGAAATACCTAGGGAGTAGGTTAGGTTTTTGGGTCAGAGACGACGCAAAGATCGAGCAAGCGCTGTAAGGAATTTCGCACATGGTTGACTTGAGCCAGCGATAAAGTCATGTTGTGTAGGTGTATGGGAGTATTGGAAAAACTTCCGAGCTCAGAATTTCCGGCTTTAACCAGGTTCTGTGAGCACAATAACCTGAGATGCAAACGAAAGGCTATAAGAATACAAGTTAGGAAGCTTGCTATGTAAGCCTCTTGCATTCTGATAGGAAATACCTAGGGAGTAGGTTAGGTTTTTGGGTCAGAGACGAAGCAAAGATCGAGCAAGCGCTGTAAGGAATTTCGCACATGGTTGACTTGAGCCATAAAGTCATGTTGTGTAGGTGTATAGGAGTATTGGAAAAACTTCCGAGCTCAGAATTTCCGGCTTTAACCAGGTTTCTGTGAGCACAATAACCTGAGATGCAAACGAAAGGCTATCAGAATACAAGTTAGGAAGCTTGCTACGTAAGCCTCTTGCATTCTGATAGGAAATACCTAGGGAGTAGGTTAGGTTTTTGGGTCAGAGACGACGCAAAGATCGAGCAAGCGCTGTAAGGAATTTCGCACATGGTTGACTTGAGCCAGCGATAAAGTCATGTTATGTAGGTGTATGGGAGTATTGGAAAAACTTCCGAGCTCAGAATTTCCGGCTTTAACCAGGTTTCTGTGAGCACAATAACCTGAGATGCAAACGAAAGGCTATCAGAATACAAGTTAGGAAGTTTACTACGTAAGCCTCTTGCATTCTGATAGGAAATAGTTAGTTTTTTGGGTCGGGATTGCAAGACGTAGAAGGCGCAGTGGTATGATCAGGCCTGGGAAGAGTTATTCCTACAGGCCGCTTTTTCTTTTTATTCGCTTGGAACTCCTTAGCAATAACGTACTCTGGCCAGAAGTTGGGAGAGCAAATAGTGTTGAAGAGCTCTTTAGATACATTTATTTTGAAAGATGAAATATAATAATAATAATAAAATATAATAAGAAAATTTAAACTTTTCCACTTTTATCATTAATTTATCTGCTTTGTTGTTGCCTTGTATAAAGGCGAGACAATCTTCCGATGTTCGATCAGGGGAGAGCCGCGAAACAAAAATATGTCTCGTAGGTGGAACCGCTATAAGGGTTTTTGGCAAGGCAGGTTGGTTATCTGCCGTGCCATTGTCGGCCGGTAACACCCTGGGCAGATATATTTGTGTGCACAGGACTTTGAGGGGTCAATATTTGCGACCCCCAGGGGACAAAACAGAAATCACCGGCGGTATGGGCACTCCCGCTGCACATTCAGATACCGAATCTTTTCTAGCGCTCAATCTCAGCACCCTTGGAATTAATGCTGGGGTCGAGGGCTGCTGCTGAGAGCCCGTTGCAGGTAGTTGGGGTCCGTCTGCAGGCTGCCCACCAATAGCATTTTTTTTTTGCGCCTAGGAGACTCATTTAATATCGTAAGGCTATTAAATTGGGTGTCCAGCGCCAAGAACATATCAAGAGTTATCCGAAAACTCGTTAAAATGCCCTTAAAACCGATTTTGGTTTTCCGCTTTAAAGACATCATTTCCCTTTCTACATCGCGACAGGCCACACAGCAGTAACGCAGGCCGATGTTTTTTTTTAGATCGTCCACCGTCCGAGCTGCAACTCCAATGGCGTGCATGACGTTGTCGCACAGCCAGCAGCCGATTGTAAGGACACCTGCAGAAATATTTACGGACATTATAAGGACTTACCACTGTACTTGTACTTGGAAAAAAAAACAACAGAGCTTTGAAGAAAGAAGTAAAGAGTCACAGCGAGAGCGAGAGAGTGGGAGAGCGGGAGAGCGTAGATCAGATAAGATAAGAAGTGCAGCGGCACAGCTAAAGCAAGAGAGTGGGAGAGAAAAGGAGAGCGTGGGAGATAAGTAGATAAAACGTTTAGCTGTTGCGCCGGCGCAAACAAAAGCAACAACGATCTGCCACTGAAAAGTGAATTCTTGTTGTGCTCGGATATGAACAAATGCTTCGAGCTCGAAAAAGCCGAACGCACTCTGGGGTTCTAGACATATCGTTCGGGTGCTCTGGGGTTCCAGGCTCAGCCGTTTTTGTGATAATACTTTTTGGTACTGTTTGACTCCTCTATGTATTTCTTGCTTAGTGGTTTAACGCAACGCGGGAGCGCAAGAAAAAAAACACGTCCGTTCAGTTGGAAAGATGAATATGTTTTTAATACAATTAAAAATTATAACGTTTTCAGTTTTTAGCTGATTTTCATCAAATTTGAGATATAGCCATTTTATAGTAATCTTAAAATGCCATACAAACGATAGTTAGAAAAATGCAAATCTGTGAATGTAAAACTGCAAATATAATATGTATAGGTGAATGAAATGAAAGCAGGTATTACTTCATTGTTTTTTTAACATAAATATATATAATTTATATTGTATGGATCCTAGTCATCGAAGTTCTATCTGCAAGGGTACATAAACTTCGGCGTGCCGAAGTTAGCTTCCTTTCTTGTTTCAGTTTCGAACCATTCCAGTTCAAGAAACTTTTCCCCCATAAGGTGGTGCATGCTTTTGGGCATGGTGGCATCCCTGAGCTGATCGCATAACACCCCTATGTGGATCTATCAATTGAATTCTATCGATATTTATTGGGTGGAACAGCTGCGCCTATAGTGGCCATAACAATTAATACATTTAAAAATTATATTTTTTTTTCAGTTTTCAACAGAATTATAAATAATTTTAGATTTAACCATTTTGTATTATTCTAGAATTTCGATTTAAATTTAATGTAAAAACGGACTCGATATAAAGAAAATTAAAACTGCGAATGTAAAACTGTAAATAAATATGTTACATATTCCTTCAGTACCATTCCTATCGGATTTAGGCCTGAATCAGGTTGGATTGGAAGGGCCTTCATCTTGAAATATACTGGAATTTTCATACAACCCATCCAGGAATTTCCATACAGTAGGCGTTAAAAAACCTTAATTCAGATTACCCGAGGAATTTTCCGGGAATCCTGACAGGAATTAGTCGTGAATTTCGAAACGAATTCCCCTCTGAACCGGACTCTGAGCGGAATCAGTCAGGAATTCCAGACGGAATCAGGCAGTAATCGTAGGGGAATTCAGAGCAGAATCAGATAGGAATCCCAGAGGAAAACGTGTAGAAGATCCTCGGATCCCCGGATTCCCGCCTCCTAGTAAATATCTGGCATAATTTATAATTAAATTTTTTATTTATAAAACTTTATAATTTGTTCAATAATTACCAAAATTTTTCTTGGCACAACTTCTTGCATTTCCCCTAATTTTACGGGTCTTTCTTTCCGGCTGTTGCCGAGTCAATCAATAAATGAAATACACATATATAGTGACATATTCACAAATTCTGTTATGTTCCAAGAAATATGAATCTGCAGCGTAGGCGATCCCACGCTGAACCAATGTAAACAATCCACATCCGGAGCAAGCAATGCTCCTTTTCAATAACATAAATAATTCTTCAATCAATATCCCAAGCGGGCGATCTCGCTCCCCAACTTTTGTAAACAAAGGGCAGTAGAAGTACGATTTTTGTCACAATAATTTAGTCTTAAGCTGAGATCATTTGAATAAAGACGTGAAGCGGAATATTCGTTTTATTAATTCAACTTAGCGTTGTCCTTAGTCAACTGACGGGACATTAGTTCGACTCACAAAACAGAAACACATCACTGGCGCAGTCGGTAGGATACAAAAAGTATCCGAAAAAAAGAACCTCGAGTGAAAAATAAATTAAATTTTATAATTCAGTTCTCGAACAATAATTACGCAAAACATTTTAAAACACTTCAACTTGGATTATAATTCCAATTCGGTTGTCCAACAAAAAGTGGAAGAACAAAACAAAACAAAACACAATAAGTCCAACGGCACCTAACAGTTAATAACAACAAATAAATTTTAAGAAAATTAATTTAAACAAACACTTCAACTTTAAAAAGTGAAATCAAAAATAAACTAAAATAAATTTTTATTTTACTATAACAACAAATTTACTACAACAATGGCACAACCAGTTATCGCCGCACCCCAAATCGTTGCACTAAGCGACAACAACCTTGCTGAAGCTCGTCGGCAACTAAAAGACATCATGCCATTTAAGGGTGATCCAGAAACTCTCTATACTTTCGTCAGCAGAGTGGACTATGTAATTTCACTCTACCAAACTAATGATGTGCGACAACAGAGGATTCTTCTTGGAGCCATCGAAAGAAACTTGGACGGACACGTAACACGATCATTGGGCCTTCCGAACATTGAAGATTGGCCTACCCTTAGATCGAGACTAGTTGCAGAATTTAAACCCCAAACACCGAACTACAAACTACTGGAGAACTTCGGGGAGACACCTTACAAGAGAAATATGAGAGCATTCTGCGAAGAAGCAGAAAGACGACGTCAAGTACTAATTTTGAAATTGTATCTAGAAGGTAACCAGCCAGATTTTCTTATTTATATTCAGGCGATTAAAGATTCCATTAAAATATTGATCAGAAAATTACCAATACAATTATTTACTATTTTGGCTCATCATGACATTGAAGACTTAAGATCATTAATCACTATCGCACAAAATGAGGGAATATATGAAGAACATGTTAATTTTGAATTAAATAAAATTTCAGAAAATCGTAATAAAAACTCAAACCCTAATCAGAATTCTAAACCACACAAATTCAATACATATACACAAACCCAATATTAAGCAAGTTACCCACAATATTCTCAACCATTCCAACCTAATTTTAATCAATACACGCAATCATTTAGACCCACCTATACACAACAGATACCTAACAACCAAACTATGTGGCCAAATCATTTCGGACTCAACCAATACATGAACACACAAAACAACTCACAAAAATCCTTTTCCACAATATTCAAATAAAATTCAAAATCCTCAAACAGCACATTTTAAAGGAAATACATACCCTCAACAACAACAACCCTCTATATCTAAAAATACTATCTTCCCGGTTACCAAACGACTAAGACCATCGGACAGTGAACAAACCAAAATGTCTATTGACGAATTAAGATTTCAAGACGCACACGAACACGAATACGAAGAAATACAACCTAATTATTATGAACAACAGTATTATGACCACAATCAATACCATAGGTTGATTAATGAACAACAACAGCAACAACAGGTCCAATACACCCAAAATAAAGATAAACAAAATCTATATAGCTCAGAACCAAACGAAAATTTTCGGTTAACAGCCCCGGACAACACCAATACATAGAAATAGCATACAAAGGTTGCACATACAATTGCCTTATAGACACAGGATCCACAATAAATATGAACAATAAAAATATATTTTGTCTTCCTATTCAAAATACTATATGCGAAGTTTTGACATCAAATGGCCCTATTACATTGAACAATTTAATTATGTTACCCAGCAATAGTATTTTTAAAACAACTGAACCATTTTATGTACACAATTTTTCTAATAATTATAATATACTAATTGGCAGAAAATTGTTGAAAAATTCACAATAAATTATAAATTACAAAAATAGCCAGTTACCCTTTTTGATAAAACATATAAATTAATAACTTCAAAATCAGAAAAGAACCACAATTTTTATATCCAAAAGCCAATAGAACCAATTAAAAAATCACCTCAGGAGTCAACAAAAAAAATTGATTTTGGATTATTTCGATTAGATCACCTGAATCAGGAGGAAACTTCAAGGTTGAAAGGTTTATTAAATAAATTCAAAAATCTTCAATATGAAGAAGGAGACAATCTAACATTTACAAATACCATTAAACACGTACTAAATACAACACATAACTCCCCAATTTATTCAAAACAGTACCCACTTGCTCAAGCGCACGAAATTGAAGTCGATAACCAAGTACAGGAAAAATGCTTAATCAGGGATTAATTAGGGAAAGGAATTCACCATACAATAGTCCTACCTGGGTAGTACCCAAAAAAAACCTGATGCATCTGGAAAAATTATGTATAGAGTAGTAATTGATTATAGAAAGCTAAATGAAATAACTATTCCCGAGAGATATGCAATACCAAACATGGACGAAATCCTTGGTAAACTAGGTCAATGCCAATATTTTACAACTATCGATTTGGCAAAGGGATTTCATCAAATAGAAATGGACTCAGAATCAATACCTAAAACTGCATTCTCCACCAAAAGCGGTCATTACGAATACCTTCGAATGCCATTTGGCTTTAGAAATGCACCTGCTACTTTTCAAAAGTGTATGAATAATATCCTTCGACCGTTGCTCAATAAACACTGTTTAGTGTATTTAGATGACATCATAATTTTTTCCACATCCCTTACCGAACATTTAAATTCATTACAGCTAGTTTTTTCCAAACTTGCAGAAGCAAATTTAAAGTTACAGTTAGACAAATGTGAATTCTTAAAAAAGGAAGCTAGTTTTCTTGGTCACACCGTAACCCCCAATGGTATAAAACCAAACCCCCTTAAAGTTAAAGCCATAGTTTCATATCCAATTCCAACAAAAGTAAAAGAGATTAGAGCTTTCCTTGGATTAACCGGTTATTATCGTAAATTTATCCCAAACTACGCAGACATAGCAAAACCAATGACCAAATGTTTAAAAAAGAGCAAAAATAGATACACAAAATATCGATTACATAGAAGCATTGAAAAAACTTAAAACATTAATAATTAGAGAACCAAATCTCCAATTACCCTATTTCGAAAAAAAAAATGCACTTTAACCACAGATGCCAGTAATCTAGCCCTTGGAGCCGTACGTTCTCAAAATGGTCATCCTATATCCTTTATTAGCAGAACACTTAATGAACATGAATTAAATTACAGTGCTATCGAAAAGGAATTACTTGCCATTGTTTGGGCCACTAAAACTTTTCGACATTATTTACTGGGACGCATATTTCTCATTGCTAGTGACCATCAACCTCTTAGATGGCTGCATACTTTAAAAGAACCAAATGCCAAGTTACAAAGATGGAAAGCCAAGTTAAACGAATACCAATTTAAAGTCGACTACATTAAAGGGAAAGAAAATCCAGTTGCCGTTGCATTATCAAGAATTAAAATTGAAGTCGTTACTCAACATAGTGCAGAAGAAGATAATAGTAACCTAATTCATTTAAATAATTTTCATTAAATCCGATAACAATAAAGTAGAGCATTCAACAATATTCGGTAACTCCATTACAACAATTCAATATAATGTAATGACACTCGACAAAGCCAAACAAATTTTACTTGATCATTTTATTCATAGAAACATTACCATTCATATTGAAAGCGATGTAGATTTTGAAATCATTTAAAGAGCACACAGAGAAATTATTAATACCACTTACACTAAAGTAATTCGCAGCCTCCACTTATTAAAGAATGTTTGTTCATACGCCGAATTCAAAGAAATTATACTTCAATCACATGAAAAACTTTTACATCCAGGTATACAGAAAATAACTAAATTATTAAAAAAAAAATCACTTTTTTCCAAATAGCCAACTATTAATTCAGAATATAAAAAATGAATGCAACATAT